>NC_084793.1:23815077-23930077 GCF_963169125.1 Humulus lupulus | reverse complement strand
CTCCCAGATGCGGCCCTCCTGATATGGTGGCCACATGACCATCTATCCACGAAGGCGCACTTCCAGGAGGATATGGTATTCCGGGTCCGAGTGCCTGCACAATCGGGGCCCCCAGGGGCCTGTGCTCTCGGACCTGTAGCATACCCTCCATGGGGAGGTCGGTATGATCCAGGTGCATCCGTGGTCGTAGGTTGTCCAGGAGCTGCTGGCAGTCCCGGAACTCCCACTAGCATTCTAACCCTGTGCTCTCGGACCTGTAGCATACCCTCCATGGGGAGGTCGGTATGATCCAGGTGCATCCGTGGCCGTAGGTTGTCCAGGAGCTGCTGGCAGTCCCGGAACTCCCACTAGCATTCTAACCCATTGGTGGAGATGCCCCAACTTGATCAGATTTTCAATCTCGTCTTTTTGTTGACGACACTCCTCATTCGTATGACCAACTTCCTTATGATAGGTACACCTTTTGCTAGTGTCCCTTGAGTTCTTTCCCCCTTTGAACATGGGGGTTGGCTTCTGGTAATGGACCGTACTGCTCGTCGCTAGATATATGTTCTCCCTGGTGTCCACCAGGTTGGTATATTCTGTATATTGGGGTTCGTAACCCTTTCGCTCTTTTTGGAAGGCTCGGATCGATTTTGTCCTTTGCCTGATCTCTTCCCCTAGGAAGGGTTCACGCTTGCCTCCGTTCCCCCGACTTGAGACGGTTGGAATCCGCCGGGAATGGCACTGTATCCGACCGACGCCATGATATATCAAGATAATGGGGCATATTGTGCTGGCGCGTACCCCGTTGAAGTGGGACCATAAACCGTTGGGGTTGCGAATGTCATCCCATGGGTACCAGCGGATCCGGGCGTCACAGCGGGTGACAGATAATGGTTTGCGGGGTACTGCACCCCGTATCCGAGAAAGGTCTGGGCACTCGACTGGGTGGCCAACTGCCACCCAAAAGCTTGGATTGGAGCCTCCTCCCAGTTGATAAAACGTTGTGCCTTTCTGATGAATTCTTCGAGGGTGGCTGCCTTGCGGCGCTACATATCGTCACAGAGAGGGGATCCAGCCCTGATCCCAGACTAGAGAGCCACCGGACATTGTCCATCGTCCACTTTGGTCTTCGAGGCTTCCTCTGTGAAATGTTGGATATAGGCCCTGAGGGTCTCTGTGGGATACTGCTTAACATTCTGTGGGATACTGCTTAACATTGGCCAGTGCACTGATCTGCATGTCTATCTTCATGGTGGCCACAAATTTTTTACGGAATGCCGACTGCAACTCGGACCAAGATTGGATTGATCCCGATTTAAGTCTCTTCCACCACTCTTCCGCGGGTCCGGCTAGAGTGATTGAGAAACACAAGCATTTGCCGTTGTCGCAGACGTGAGCTACGGTCATCAGGCGGTTGTAGCGGGACAAGTGGTCCCTGGGGTCTGTGTTCCCGGTGTATGCGGGTAGGTTTGACATCTTGAACCTTTTTGGCAATACCACATCCAGGATGTGTTTAGCGCACGAATCCTTTTCTTCCTCTTCAGAATCAGAGCCTCCTCCTTCTTGTTTCCGGACCAAGCCGTCTGTGACCTTCTTTAACGCGACCAACTGTTCCATGAACTGTTTGGCCATTCCATCATCTAAGGGTAGTCTTTCGTTCCTCCTGTCGTTGAGGTTATTCCTCAAGTCGCCCCCCCGGGGGCAAATCTTTTCCTTGCGAGGCAATTCCTTTCGGACATTTAGGCCGTCGTACAAGTCTATCCGGGAAGTGTCGTCTCCCAAACTAATGGCTTCCGGATCTTCCACGCGCTAGTGTCCTCTATGATCCTTGTTCATGGAGGCACTAGGATGGAAACGTCATTCTTGTTTGGTCTGTCTATGGACAGTCTGGGGCTTGACACCCTACGGGCGCTTCCCTTGCAGATTGATCGAATGATCCTGTCCTAGGATAAGAGGCATCCGTTCTTTCCTAGGGAACTGCCCTGGGTTGGCCCCAGTTTTTGGAACGGGATGAGTTTTCTTTTGTGGGTTTGTTTTTCCCACAGGATCAACCATCTTGGCTTTCCCTTTTTCTTGAGCGAGATTTGACTGGCCATCTTTGGGGTGTGGTCCCAGAGGAGGGATCAGGCTCGTGTTCTTCGGTACGCCGGACCTAGTTGGTGGGACCAGCGGCTATGTTCCCGGAGGCAGAACGGGTGGAGGATTGGCTGCCAATCCTTGGGTAGCAATGAAGGTCTGAAGAGCCAGGAGGGACTCTTGCATCTGGCGGGTAGCCTCTTTCTGTCCAGCTATCCTGGCTTCTTAATCCAGGACTTGCTGTCTCAGACGGACCACTTCTGGGTCCTCCTGTTCGATATTCATGTCTTCAAAACCAACATCTTCGGCGTCGTGAACCGGTTATTACCCCTTATTCTCTTCGTCTTCTTCGTTGTAACCCTCGTCGTAGTTAGCCCTGTCCTCAAAGTTCTAGGAGTCGTCAGGCAGAGGCTCTTGATAGGGTGTTTCCTTAGGTTGGTCCTGAGTGAATGGTTGATTGGGCAATGGTTCTTCATTGCCTTGCTATTGTTGGTGAGCAAGATCAAATACGGTGTGCTTGGTGTTCACCATTGTTGTAGATGTTCACAATCAACTCAAGCTTCCTTCGGCTCTCAATGAAAGCACCAAAATGTTTACTGAGTTTTTTCGAAAACTAGAATTATGAAAGATAAGAAAGCTAAAAAGAAAGGATTTAAAGTATGCAAGCAAGGATTTTACATGGTTGGGTCGTTAATGAGCCTTAGTCCACGAGTCAGTTGTATTAGAGCTTAGAGAGCTTTGGACAATGGAGTCTTTTGCAAGTTTGAGAAGAGTAATTGCTTACAAGAGAAAATCTGGGGATCCCTACTACAGTTCACAATTGTTCCTACTTATAGACAGTTTAGGTGCGATGGGTCGGACTAATGCAGGCCCAGTAGGGATGTAATGATGGTTTGCTCGCCAATGGAGGCTTAATACAAAGGATATTGCTAAATAATACATATTAATCAGGGCCCATTGGACCGACTTGGGCGTGGCCAAGCCATACAGTTGTCAATAGTACGTAACCTCAAACTGGTCTGCGTGGGCTTCTAAGGGGATCCTGGGGACAGGATTTATCAGAGTAATGGCAGTACTGTTTCCTAGCAGCAGCGTACATTCCGTATGTAACCTCTTCTGCAGATTAGTTGAGGAGACCAACTTCCATGTTTCTTGGGAATGTATCAGCGTCAGGGAAGATCAATCCTGCCCTATCCGGACATCGGGTCCGGGTTCCTTTACCAACGTCCCGGTCCATTCATCGGGACCCTGGTTTGTTTACCAGGGATCGGGTTCATTCTTGACAAGGTTGTATTCCCAGACTGCTGGGCCTGCCACCTCTTCTCGCATCCCAGAGGATACAGATAGGTTGGGACTGGGAAGATGAGTTAGGCCTGCATCTTGGTCCCGATTCCCTTGTCATGGTCGCGCCTATCAAACGTAGTTGGGCTTACTGATGACTGGGCCTTTAGAACTTTCTTCTTTCTCGTTCTTTGGGCTTAGGATGGGCCTTCGATCTCTTTGGGAGAGCACACGAGCCCATTATATCATGCCACGTGTCTAAGGGGAAAACAGGGATAACACTCTCAAATTGAGAACTAATTTGGTAACAATCCACTACTTAGGTTACTAGTTTGTGATATTGAGAACATATGACTATGTCTAGTGTCACTAATTGTACTAACATCCCTTAATATCCCATTTAGTCACTATGGAATTCTAGTAATGAGAAAACCACATAATTTTTACTCACAAATTGCACCCCCACCCTAATCTCTCATAATTTGAGAACTAATTTGGTAACCATCCACTAATTAAGTTACTAGTTGTGATATTTGGAAACTATGGCTAGTGTTACTATATAGCATTAACATTGCCTAATGTCCCATATTTTCATAGATTTTAATGTGACATATTTTAATTTAATTTATGATTATTTTGTAGGGAAATAGTGCATCTTTGGTAACATGGACAAGAAAAAGAAAAAAAAAATTGAAAAGGAAATAAAGAAGATGGCAAATTTGAAGACCAATATTTGGTATACAGATTTTTTAATAAATATTTATAAGGTTACATAAATTTTATTATAATTTAATTTTTATATATTAAATTATAAAAAAAGAGGTATTTCTAATCTAAATATCATGTAATTCTTATATTCTAAATTATAAAAATGAGGTAATTCTTAAATTATGTTGCTAGTTTGTGATGTTCACAACATTTGGCTATGTCTAGTGTCACTAATTGAACTAACATTCCATAATATCCAATTAGTAATGAGAAAACCACATCATTGGTACTCACAATTCACAACGTCCGAGCCAATCTCTCACAATTTGAGAACTAATTTGGTAACCATCTACTAATTAGGTTACTAGTTGTGATATTTATAACAGTTGACTATGTCTAATGTCACTAATTGAATTAACATCCCACTTCTTCACTTAGGATCCCTACCAATGAGGAAACCACCTCATTTATGCTCACAATTTGCAACCTCCAAGTTAATCTCTCACAAATTGAGAACTAATTTGGTAACCATCCATTAATTAGGTTATTAGTTTGTGATATTCAAAATATTTGACCATGTCTAGTGTCACTAATTGAACTAACATTCCCTAATATCCAACTAATAATGAGAAAACCACATCATTGGTACTCAGAATTCACAACTTCCAAGCCAATCTCTCACAATTTAAGAACTAATTTGGTAACCATCAACTAATTAGGTTACTTGTTGTGATAGTTGGAAGAATTAACTATGTCTAGTGTTACTATATAGTATCAACACATTTTCTAATGTCCCACTTAGTCACTCGACAATCCTAGTAATATTGCAACCACTCAGTCACTCGACAATCCTAGGTTACTTATAGTAATATTTGAGAACTAATTTTTGACAGAATGGTACTGGAAAGTGACGAAGCGACTATTTTCATAGGCGTTCTGTCCTACTTAACAATTAAATTGCTTTTTTAATAGTTTAGGCTGCTGCATTAGTACAACAATTGTATTAATGTAAGTGGCTAAGAGCAACTAAATAGTAGATTTGTTTCAATGACCATGTCTAGTGTGAATGATAGTACCAACATCCCCTAATATCACCTCACATAGTCACTTAGGAGCCCTAATAACGAGAGAACCACATCATTCATACTCACAAATCGTAACCTCCAAATAGATATCTCACAATTTTAAAACTAAATTGGTAAGTACCCACTAATTAGGTTACTAGGTGTGATATTGGGAAAATTTGACTATGTCTAGAGGCACTAATAATACTGACAACCCCTAATATCTCACTCAGTCACTCAGGATCCCTACCAATGAGGACAGCAGTAATTTGTACTAAAAAATTACAACCTCCAAGCTAATCCCTTACTATTTGAGAACTAACTTAGGTAACTGTTTACTGAGTTTTTCGGAAACTAGAAATAGATTAAGAAATAAGACCTCGGAAGAAATGATCAAAGAGAAACAAACAGATTTTTTACGTGGTTGGGGTGTTAATGAGCCTTAGTCCACGAGTCTATTGTATTAGATTTTAGAGAGCTTTTGAAAATGGAGTTTTCTGCAAGTTTTAGCAAAGTAATTGCCTACAAGAGAAAATCTCGGATCCCCGCTACAGTGCACAACTTGTCTTATTTATAGGAAATCAGGTGCAATGGGCTTGGGCTGGATTAATCCCGACCCAATAGGGACGTAATCACGGTTTACTCGCTAATGGAGTCATAATACAAATGATATGGCTTAATAAAACATATTAATCAGGGCCCATTGGGCCGGCTTGGGCAGAGCCAAGCCTTATTGCTGCCAATAATACGTAACCTCATATTGATCTGCGTGAGCTTCTAAGGGGATCCTGGGGACATGATCTGTCAGAGTAGTGACAGTACTGTTTCCTAGGAACAGCGTACGTTCCGTGCATAACCTCTTCTGCAGGTTAGTTGAGGAAACCAACTTCCATGTTTCTTGGGGACATGTCAGCGTTAGGGAAGATCAAAATTTCCCTATCCGAACGTCTGGTCCGGGTTCCTTCACTAATGTCTTGGTTCATTTACTGGAGTCTTGGTTCGCTCACCAGAACGGAGTCATTCTTGACAAGGTCTACTCCCAGATTGGCAAGCCTGCTACCTTTATTGGTATCCCAGAGGATATGGATAGGTTGGGGCCGTGAAGATGAGTTGGGCCTGCATCTTGGCCCCAACTCCTTTGTTATGGTCGCGCCTACCAAACATTGTTGGGCTCACTGGCGATTGGGCCACTAGGACTTTCTTCTTCTCTGTTCATTGGGCTTAGTAGGGCTGTGCAGAAATTTTTACAACTCGCCCAAACCGAATAATCCGCCCAAACCAACCTGAAAAAACCGCCAAAAAACGCAATCCGAATAAACCGACCAAAATTTAAACCGCCCAATTGTTACATTGGGCGGGTTGAAAATAATTATCAACGGGTTGAAAATAATTATCAACCCGCCCAATATAACCTAACCCGCCCAATTAAGAATTTGTTATTAATTTATTATTTTTAATATATTCAAATAAATATATAAATTAATTAAGTTTTGTTTTAATTTTTTTACTATAAATTTAAAATATTGTTTTAAGCTTAAAAAGATAAACTTCACACTATTAGTACTAGTATTTAAAAGAAAAAAAATTACAAAAATGTAAAATAAAAAAATAAAAAAAAATACCACTTTTGTTTGGGCGGGTTGACCCGACCAACCCGCCCAAAAAAATATCATTTCGGTTTGGGCGGGTTAACCCGACCAACCCGCCCAAATTATTGGACGGGTTAAAAAAAAATTTCTTAATTGGGCAAGTTACTGGTCACTTTTGCTAACCCGATTATGACATTGGACGGGTAAAAATGTCTTGTAACCCGACCAACCCTCCCAATGATCATCCCTAGGGCTTAGGATGGGCCTGGATATCTTTGGGGGAGCCCATGGACCCATTATGTTAAGCCACGCGTGTCCAGGGGGAAAACATGGATAACAGTAACCATTCACTAATTAGGTTCCTAAGTGTGAGATTTGAAACATTCAACTATGTCTAGTGTCACTAAGAGTACTAACATTCATTAATATCTCACTTAGTTAATGGGGATCCCTACTAAAGAGGAAACCACTTCATTTATATTCACATTTTTCAACCAAAAGTTCATCTCTCTTTATTTGATAATTAATTTGGTAACAAAGGACTAAGGTGTGATATTTGGAACATTTGACTACGTTTAGTATTACTAATTGTATTAACATCCCATAATATTTCTCTCAATAGGTTGAAAGCTCTCCTAATAAGAAAACCACTTCAAATTAATAAAATATTTTATGAAATGCCCACATAATGTTTGTTAAGAACCCCTTTTTTAAAAAAATATCATTAACAACAAAAGTTTAAACTTGTGTTAAAAATTACATCTTAACAATTTGAATCTAAAAAAAAAATTATTTGGCGGGAATATATTTTCTACTATGCCCCAAAAGGAGAAATCGAATAATTTGTTGGGCCAATTACACTACCATGCCTAAAGTTTGTAATGACTTGTAATCATGTACTGGCCCAATTATTGGTCCCAGATGATAAAATGACATTATCAATTTACCGAGATAAATTATGTAGAAATTACATCGTATACGATTTTTTTTTCATTTAACTTTTTATGGGAATTTTGAATTGTTAATGTTTTTTTGTAGTTTTTTTAAATATATAAATATATATATATGATTTTTTCTTTCCCATATAAATAGTTAAGTTTAGAATTAAGCCATATTTTTTTTCACATTTTAGTTGTATTATTTTTAATGGTATTTTAAAAAAAATCATATTAGTTATTGATTTTTTTTTAAAACCCCATATTTTTAAAAAGATTCCATTATTATGATTAATTATAGTGCTTCCCTTTCTTCAATAATTTCTTAATGTTATTCTACTACCTCTTCACTGGTTTTTACATAGCAATGTCATTTTTATAAATCAAATTATAATAAAATTAATTTTTTATTGATCTCTATTTGAAAATACCAAAATTTATTAAATTATGAACATAAAGATTTTTCCACCGCCTAACATAGTTTGATTCCATTGTGGTAAACTATCTTTTTGCATCAAATGAGACTAAAACTAAAATTAATGGGTTGCCTAATCTCAACAATTAAACATTGTGTGTTCCTCTCATATTAATGTGTGTTGTAATAAATTTATGTTGCATGTAAACTCTGAATTTAAATGGCTTGTTAAATTAAAATTACGTAATAAATCCTGAAAAAAATAATAAATACTAAAACCAATGTCCAATTACCATTAGAACCTTAGGGCTTGATTGGTAAGCAATTGAGATACAATTTTATAAATCTGAAAACTCAAAATAAGTAGGTCCCACCAAAATAGTTGATTGGTTCATTATTTTGAAAAAGTGTTTTCAAATCTACACTCCAAAACTAAGGCAAAAGTTGAAAACACAAATATATAGTTTTCTCAAATTTTCAATTATCAAATCCAAATCTACAGCACAATATTATTTTTCTTTCCACCGTCTATTTTGTTCATTTCAGTTTGATGGTGTCTTCTATTTTTTGTATTCTTCTCCCTGTCTTTGTATTATTTTTTTAGTCATCTATATAAATTTAGTAAAATAATTAATTATAAAATCATATAACAGAATATAATTTGTTTCTAATTTACAATATATTTGCTAAAAAATATTCATTGATCAAATAAAAATTACAACAAATAAATAAAAAAAAAAATTCACTTCAATTACTATTATACCAAAAGTATAAAAAAAAAATATTTACATATTCAATTTTTAGATTTTCTACCAAAAAATTATTCAATTTTATAAAACTAAAAAATAATTAACGGACAATACATTCAATCACATTTTCATAAACATATTTTCAGACATGAAATCTAGATTATTTTTTCAGAATCATACTTTTTCAAAATACAATTTTTAAATCACTAACCAATCATGCCCTAAAAAAATATAACTTTAATTTATAAAAAAAATCAAAGTTAATGACAATGTAATATTGTTATGAATTTAATTAATGCACTATTATTAAATTTTAATTCATCAATATAATTAAATTTTACTTTCAGCTGAACCAATCACGTATTCAGTATCTGTTATATTTTCAAATTTAATACCAATCACAGATTCAGTTTTTTAAAACTCAAAAACAGTTTCTTGACATTGGACCAATCACATTTTCATAAACATGTTTTTAGTCACTAAATTCAGATTTTCATTTCAGAATTCCACTTTTAAAAAATACAGTTTTCTAATCGCGAACCAATCAGACCTTTAGCTACTAGCAGTTTTTTTTAACCACATAAAACCCAACCAGTCACCAAAACCGGCTACCACAAGTCATATATACCATTGTTTATTCAACGTGAGCCCGAGTCCTATATTCAATGTTCAATAATTGTCAGGCTTGTGTAAGAAGAAATCAAAATAAATCACTTAAATATTATATGTTCATGGGCTTGAGCAAACCCGTTTCTCTACCAAGTGGTTTTACATCCATGGCCCGCAAATTATATCGATATACTACTTATATGGTGCTGTAAACTTGTAAAGTTATGTCGCTAATATTTATCGTTACTTTTTATCTAGTTGTTTAGTTTTAAAAAATAATTTTCTATCAAATAATTTTTTTAAGAAAATTTAAATTTTAAAGAAATTAATAATCTTAACTGCTTTTTTTTTAACGATCAAATCAACAATTAACAATTCAAGAAACTGAAGTTATAATTGCATAACATGCTAACCATTTTCAAACAATATCAAAACTTTAGCTAAAATAATATGAACTATCTCAATGTTTGATTGTATCTAATCAAACATTGAGAAACATTGTGTCTTATCAAAAGTTTTTCTTTTGGTCCGTAAGTGTGACCCTGTGTGCTCTCGGTGGTCTTTTGTGACCCTTGGTTCTTAAGTCTTTTAGTGTGGTTCTTCACTCCCTTTCGACTATTGGTTTTTCTGCTCTTTCTCTTTGGCGATGGCATCGACGAAAGGACATGAGTTCAATGTGGATGAGTTAATCGACAGAACAATAAACTTGGCTGTGGTTGACAATGAATCTTGGGTGATTGATGAGACACCTGGTGCTGTAGTGTTTGGAAGGATTTGGAATCAGCCGGAAGGTTGGGCTGTCAAGGTGCTGGAGCAGGAAGAAGGAAGCACTTTTGTGGGATTCACCTTTGAGGATGAAAGGAAAAAGGTGAAAGAAAAACTGCCTTGGTTCTATAATGGTGGGATTCTCATTGTGGAAGATATGCCTAGCAATGGGATATGGAATGATACACTACTCGATGGAGTCACCTGCTGCGTTCGTATGACCAACTTCCCTCCTAAAGTGCTGAACCTGGCCAATGCTAAAAGGCTGGGAGAGATGGCTGGAATTGAGATTCATGTTAAATGGGACAATCCGAAAACCATCCAGGTAAGAAGGGAAGTCCGTGTTAGAATCAAGTTCCTGATTAATAGTGTTATTTTCTTGGGCAGATACGTTCCAGTTGATGGTCAAAGACATTGAATTCAAGTCAAGTTTGATTTCTTGATTCTGTTATGTTTCAAATGTGGATGGTGGGGACATGACCAAAAGAGTTGTGAGAAGGATCATGTTTATGGAGGATAACAAAGATGGCAATATGGTTCTCAAAGATGGACCTTGGCTTAAAACAAAGGATAAACGACGAGATTGCTTCAACGAGGAAAATGAGCATAAATGTCCAAATAACTCCATGGATAGACTGCAACTCTCAGGCGTTGAAGATGAAGGGACAGGGACTACAGTGGGAAGGAAGGCTAAAGACCAGAAGAGAATTGGAAAAGACTCCTACGTGCATGGGAACAGTCTCATGCGTATGGGAACTAGTAATCCAATTGATGGTTTGGTGGCTTCACCCAATGAAAGTAAAGGTGCAGAGCCCAACAAACAGTTATTAATAATGAAAGAAACGCATGTTGGATTGAAAAAACAATTGCTGGTGGAAGACACATGTGGCAAGGGAGGTCAAAGAAAGGAGAAAAATGAACTGTTAAGAGAAGGTGGGCCAACTTCAAGTAAGATGGGGCTACTAGATAGTAAGGAAGTTAAGGGGCCTGAAGTACAGAGGCCCATTTAATCAATATTATTCAGATAAAAAAGGAAAAGATAGATAGCCCATTAGACCATCCCAAATGAGAGACCATCTCCAATGAGAGATGTAAATAGTATGTTATATTTAGCATAAAAAGTCAATATAATATATATTTAACACAATTTTTGGCATTATGCTCCAATGCACAATTATAAAAACTATTGTAAAAATTTATATTTCATTAATGCTAATTTGATATTTATTGAAAATATACAAAAAATAATCATTTTTCTTATATTTTATTGTTGATAGTATAAGATAATAATAAAATAATAAGGTAAAAAAATATAGCATTTAATACAAATAGATAAAAATAATACTAAAATAATAAAAATGACATTAAAGTAAATAAAAAAGTGTAGCATTTATGATGATGCAAAATATGCATCATGCTATATTGTGTGCCAAATTTGGCACACCATTGAAGCAAGTTCTTTTGTAAAATGAGCTACATTTTAGCAATGCATTACCAATTTGGCACTCCATTGGAGATGCTCTTAAACAAAACATAGGAGATAAAGAAATACACTTCCAAGAGATGGAGAAGAACGGAACCGTCTGGAAAAAAAAAGGCAAAATGTGTGAGAAAAGAAAGTAGAACATGGGCGAAGGAAAAGGGAGAAAGGGGACAAAATTGGGACAGAGGAAGAAGATAACCAAGGAGAAGTGAAAAAAAGATCAATTAATGAAGATGAGTCTATGGTCGATGTTGGGAAAAATAATGAGGCAGGAAATGAGGTGGCTTTCACATTTGGAAGTAGCTCGTCTAAAGGCAGAGGTGGGAGACAGAAATCTAGAGTCCCAGAATGTTTACTAAGTTAGCTAGCTAGTAGTAGTTGTAGTATTTTAGATTTCGTGGATTTTGGTTCAAACCGGGACCTAGTTGGAAACTCCTAGCAATAGTTATGGATTTTATAAGTTTAACCTATAGTTTAAGAATACTAATTATAACATAAGGTTTGATTAATAATGATGGTTATAATTATGATATTTATTATAACCTAAGGTTTAGATAGAGCCAATAGGATTATGACACTTGTCATAAGCATGATTATTAAGGAATTATTATTTTAATGATAAAATAAGAGAATATAAGACTTAGTCTTCACCAGAAACTGTTAGGGTCGTAGTTTGACCCAGTAAAAGTAGTTATCCAACCTTAATTATGCTGAAAAAGTACAATTATGTGTTTAAAATAATCATGTATGCCGATATATCGCAGCATAAGAGTCGATATATCGCCTGACGCTGAATACGGAAAACACGTTGACGTTGCACGATTGTAAAAACGGAGGCTCGGGATTAGGGCCCAGCCGATATATCGCCACATGGGGGAAATATATCGCCCTATTTAATTTTTTTTTATTATTGTTTTAATTTAAAAAAAAAAATCACCTTTGACTCCTTAGACCTACCTCTGTTAGTTTTCACCGAGTCTTCAGCCTCTGATTGACGAATATTCAATTATCTTCAATTAAATTCATTATTCTTATTCAAATCAAAATGGGGTTAGTTTCACTCATTACCTCTATAAATAGGACCTACTACCTAGCCCTTTCACTTACTCTTCAGCTGTGATCAGACTCCAAGGTGCTAGTGAGACCATAAGAGTGATACACTTGGGTTGGGAAAGAAAAAGCTTTACCATTCTTAAGCTTTATCAAACACTTGTGAAGTGAGGATTAGAGTATTCCAGTATTGGAGTTAGGCCAATCCATAAGGTCAACAAAGGTACCCTTATTCTTAAGTTCAATTCTGTTTAATTCCTTAGTCTCTTTAGTTTTCATTCAGGTTCTAACTTTTGTTATGGTTTTGTGGTTAGGATTTTAAGTTCTTTGAACTTAAGGTGTCTTTTCGGTAAGTTTTCTCTTGGTGGGTTAGTTCTATTCTTGTTATCTCTTTCCTTTAGAAATACTCACTATTCTATTGCTAGTTTTAGGATTATTCCAAGTCCCGCATTTGTTCTCATATCCCGATTTTGGTAAGGAAAATAGGATAGATCTTGTATGTTTGTATGTTGTATGATATGTTATGCTTATATGTTATGTTATGATAAGTTTATGTTTTAATATGTTATGTTACGATTCACCCTACCTCAAATATTAGACAGGGGACCTAGATGGGTTATCATACACTACATGTGATCTAACCTACCTCAAATATTAGACAGGGGATGTAGATGGTTTATCACATGTCATAATGGCCATTATTAGTATAGTCTTATATGGTGTACGTTTTTATAGTCATATGTTTATATTATATGTATGATATGTTTATAGTATATGTTATGTTATAATTTTATGTATATGATTTATGTTGTTAGTAGTTTTTCCTTATTGGGCATTAGGCTCACTCATTTTCTTTTAGTGTGATGCAGGAAAATAGATGCAAAGGCGGAAGGATTCTTGGAAGCTTGGTGTGTCGATTCGAGGACAACGTTTTTGTTTTAGTCTTATTAAATTATGTTTTTATGTATTTTTCTACATTTAGCTTTGTAAATAATTTTTTTAAAAGTTATGTTTTATTTTAAAAAAATGAGCTCATTTATGTATTACAAATATTATTTTCTTCAAAGTTTCAATGAAGTTATGAATTTTCTTATCTATGTTTTCTCTAAAGTTGTAGTTAGGTCTAGTAGGTTTAATGACCTAAGTCTCATAGATAGTTGGGTCGTTACAATTGGTATCAGAGCAACGATCCATTTACATGAAATTCTCCTTGATACACACGCTCAAGCTTCGAGTCTAACCGCCAATGTAAGTATTTATGTTTTAGTTATTATGTTTATGTGTTATAGCTAACATTTTAGTCTTATGTTTTTAGTTAAGATATGGATGGAGCTTTATCATATAACGATATCCAATCCATTAAAGCCTTAAAAAGGATTAGAGAACCAAGAAATACCATAGGAATATTGGAGAGAATCAATCGGAGATTTCTTTTATTCCATAATCAAATAGTTCATCTCCAAGCAACTAAGCAAATAATGATGACAACTACGGAGCAATATATTTTAGTAATTAGGCTTTTTAGAGATTTTCCTGTTGTAATTGCTGCTTTGGAAGAAATATGGGAGACAATAGATGTTGAGGATGAAGCACCACTGGCTATGAGATATTATTTTCTCATAATAAGGTTTACATCTAAGATGGAATTCCAATTCACACAAGAACAAAAGAATAGAATTTTTACAAATCTTTCAAGAGGAATTTTTGAGGCTCACGAAAGTGATGATTATGAAGAGATAGATGATGATATGTTAGATGAAGGATCTGATGTAGAAGATCCTGATTTTTAGAATAGATTAGTTTATTTATTTTATTTATTGTTTTGCCTTTATGATTGTACTTAGTGAAAACTGTTTTTCCAAATTAATATCATTGTTTTTTTGATGACATGTATGAGTTTGATTTTATTTTGCAATCATAATAAATAATAAATTTAATAAATAATGACTAAGTTCGGTGAGGGTGGATACAAATCAATGAACCGGGTTCTCTATATTGAGAGTTAGGGGGCCATAGTAGTGGGAACGATTTTACTGATCCCAGCCCTCCCTCAGTATGGTTAACTTTGGAACAACGATGAGTTTCGAGCCTGAGAATTAAGTCATATAGGATAATTAGAAACACACTTAGAAAATGTGGATACCAAAAATCCACCACGAAAAAAATTGCTAAGGGTGCAAGGCACCCAAGAAGGAGGCCTTTGTTAAGACAACACATATAAAGTCTTCTGCGAGTTGCGACCCTTGCGGTGAGGAAGACCAGCATCTGAGGATAAGGATCTCGTTACATGAGACCCATTCCTCACAAGAGGCCTTCACGAAATAGCCCGTCTTGCCCCACGCGAGGCCCTTGCGAATCTGTGACCGTTGGTGCAACTCACCATGCCACGCCCAGGCTTGCATCTCGCGGCCCCCAAAGCACCCTGCCTCGCCTCGCTCCTAGTAGGTGTGCCGCACCATGGCCCTCGCTCCTAGGAGGGACGCCTCGCTCCTAGTAGGTGTGCCGCACCATGGCCCTCGCTTCTAGGAGGGACGCCTTGCGTGTTGTGGGTGTGCCGCGCCATGGGCCTCGCATCAACGGCGCCTCGTTCCTAGGAGGGACGCCTCACGCGTCGTGGGTGTGTCGTGCCATGGGCCTCGCATCAACGGCGCCTCGCGCGTCATGGGTATGCCGCGCCATGGGCCTCGCATCAATGGCGCCTCGTGCCTAGGAGGGACGCCTCGCGCGTCGTGGGTGTGCCGCGCCATGGGCCTCGCATCAACGACACCTTGCGCGTCGTGGGTATGCCGCGCCATGGGCCGTGCATCAACGGCTCCCCGCGCCTAGGAGGGACGCCTCGCGCGTCGTGGGTGTGCCACGCCATGGGCCTCGCACCTAGGAGGTGTCCAACACCATGGGCCTCGTGCAGCAGGGCAACCTCGCCTAGCCTTGATGGTCTCGCGGTCCCTCGCGCATGGGGACCGCAGGGCATTGGTCTTGTGGAGTTAGACCACCAACTCACACATGGATGCCACCAATGGGGTACCTCTCTTCCTGGGAGTCCAACAAGAGGTACAATCATGGATCTCTCCAATACACCAATAAGGGTACATTGGAGGTGCCTCATAGCGACTCGCACCAAGTCAGAAGGGGTACGGTCGCTGAGCCCCTGTCAGACAAGTAGTGGCCATACAAATGAAGTACTTGCTACGGTCCACACCAGATAACCTCTGACACTCGTACTCAGTAAGTAGTGGAGACATCCCCACAGATTCTGACCATGTACTGGAGCCGACACCACTACCCCGGAAACCACTCTTCTGCTAGTGTACTCATGTACCATCTGGTCCCCTGGACCACCATGTATCAAGGGCCATTAGAGCCCACTATAAAAGTAATCCCACTTCCACTGGGAAGGGGGTTGGAAAATTCATTGTATGCAGAGGCTATTGAGAAATATACAAAGGCTTGCTCCATTGTTGATCTGGGTTTACTTTTCCTTAAAGTTTATTCTAAGTTATTATATAAACATCACCTGACTTACCTGTAACGACCCGAATTTGCTAATTGGGCTTAGGGCCGTGATTAGTGTGCTTGGAGGGCAATAAGTGGTTTAATTTGCCTATATGTGAATTTATGTGTATATATGATTATGATGCATGTTTAATTGAGTTAAATGTGCATGTGGGCCCCGTCTGGATATTGGGGGCATAAATGTGATAAATGAAATATATGTTGTATATGTGTGATATGTCTGTACAGCACGATCCGAGACAGTCCTGGGGAGCAGTTAGCCAGAGAGTCACAACGGGTTGAGATTCGGACTCGGGGCGAGTTGAGGGGTAATTCGGGTATTAGTTGAGTTATGAGATTATTGGGACATAGAAATAAATATTTGGAGATATATTTGATGATAGAATGCCTAGGTGGGAATATTTGGGGAATTTACCATTTTTTCCCTCGGGGACGTTTTGGCACCCCGAGCCTTGAGGTAACCTTTAGACTTAAGCTATATAAAACAAAAAAAAAGGGAACTGTTTAGAAACCTTGAGAAACCGACCCATACTTTCCTAGAACTGAAGTTAGCTTTTTCTTTCCTTTCTCTTACACTCTCTAAGGTAAAACTCAAGAGGAAACTCATAGGAAATTCTTGTTGCAAGCTAGCATAAGCAAGGGGATTCAGTTGTGTTATCTCAGAAGCTTAAAGCTTGTGGATTAAGGTTCAACATCAGGGGTTTGAATTCAGCAAGAGGTAAGTTTTCCATGGAAGTTATGTTCAAGTTTCATCCAAGTTTTAAGCTTTGCATGTGGATAGAATTTAGGCTGTTTTTGGGTGTTCTAGTTGTATTTTGGAGTAGAATTCTATTGAGTTTTGGTGTTAATATTGAGCTGAAATGAAGGTATTATTATCTGGGATTATTGGCTTAGATTTGGTGGGAATTGGCTTGAAGAAAGGATGAAGAACTGATGGGAAAATCTGGGTTCGCTGTATAGTGCCGCGGCCCGCATGCGTGCGCAGCCATGGGAGGCTGAGGGAATTTAAGCGCGCCGCGGCGCGCTCAGTGGAGAGCTAGCCTCTGTTTTGAGGCTAGCCGCGGCTCTAGTGGGAGGGGCCGCGACCCTTAGTGTCAGTGAGGATTTTAATGATATTTTTGACTTGGGAACTTAAAGGGTAAGGCTCGGGATGGATTTTATCATTCAGATTGATAGAATTCAAGGTCCCGGAGGTTAGGGTTATGGTTTGAGGTTATTTGTTAGGTTATAATATGATGGTCGGATATTGTTATATGTTGTGACTAGGATTTCGGCGAGGCTCACGTTTGTGGACTGTGCTCGGGGCATCGGTGCTCAGGAAGCTCGGAACTCAGGTAAGAAAACCCCTATTTCCATGGGGCTTGTGTGCAGGGCTGAGCCCAATATATTGAATGGAAATAACATGCAGGGCCGAGCCCTATATACTAGAATTGTAGAGCATGGCTCTTTATCTGTTTATGCTTGAATTCTGTGCTTGTTGCTATAACGTGTTTGATATTATATGTGTGATCGGCAAGAGCCGGGAACGGCGTGGGGCCGGGAACAGCATCAAGCACGAAGAGTGCAAGGCCGAGAACGGCAAGAGGCCGGGAGCGGCGTTGAGCACGTGGGGTGCGAGTTTCCAGGGTGAGTCCCTAACAGGATACTTGGGATATCCTTACAGCATGGTCCGCGAACCCAGGGCTTGGTAAACGCTTGGGACGACTAGGCCGTATGTGTTTAGCTATTGGTGGCCTGCTTATATGTCTGATTCGTGTATTGCATATGTTATCTGTTATGGGTTTTCTTGCTAGGCTTCGGCTCACAGATGCTCTGTGGTGTAGGTAAGGGTAAAGAGAAGATCAACCAACCATGAGCACAGCTGGCATGAGGCGGCGTGTACATGTCCGGCTAGCCTGGCTGTCACAGCTAGGGTTTTTTTTTGGAGATGATTGTAAATGAACTTAGATTTTTTCGTTTAGTCGACTCTGATCAGTTTTGCATTGTAAATATTTTCTGAACTATGTTTTGGGATCCCAAATGCAAACTTTCATGATTAGCTATGAAAAACTACTTTCTCTAATGTTTTCTTTTTAATTATGGCTTAGTTACACGTTTTGAATTAAAACCTCGATTAGCGAGTTGAAAGCACGATTTTAAGCACACTTGGTAACGACTCTAAGGAAGTAGGGCGTTACATTACCTTTGAGTTTTCCGATCTAATTTCGTTGACGAGATTTCACCGTCAACAGAAAATAATAAAGATGGCTTATTTTTCTAAGTTTAGAAACACACCCTAATTATAAAGAAGGCTTATATAATTCTTTTCATAAGAAGTCATAATTAATAGGCCCGAGTTATGTTTGCTTAGATTAAGTTTTTGCCTTAGAGCCTATTAAGGTAAGTTCTAACATGTTTTTCTCAATTGTTAGAACTTTGCTGAAGATGTCGCTCTGAAGATCATCTTGCACCAATGGCAATGTCCCCAACGTCGCTCCTGAGAGCAATGAAGCCCCTCCATTTCGCAGAAGGGGAAGGGATGCAAATGCCAACTGAAATGCACCGCCGCCGCCGGTTGACAACACTGCGGAAGTTGCCAGACTACGACGACAAGTTGAGGAATTACTGCAGCAACAGCAACAGCAGGCTCAGGCTCAGCCTCTGCCTCCGCTGCAACCACAACTTCAACAAATGGCTTAAGCACCCCATCAAGTTGGTCCATATGGGGGATGACCAATGACGAACTATGCGCCATACCCAGCTCAACATATGGAGCCTCTCTATGAGCGGTTTCGTAAGCAACATGCTCCAAACTTTGAAGGGACAACCGATCCCTTCGAGGCGGAAGAATGGCTCAGAAATGTGGAGCCGATCCTTGTGCACATGAATCTCGGCAACGCGGACCGCATATCCTGCGTTTCGTCTCTGCTCTAGAAGGATGCAAGAATATGGTGGGACCTAGTACATCAGACTCACGATGTCGCCACCATGACTTGGACCAGATTTGTGGAGCTGTTCCACAAAAAGTACTACAATTCAGCTGTCATTTTTTCAAGGGTCGAGGAATTCGCTAGTCTAAAGCAAGGCAACTTGACGGTAGCAGAGTATGCTCGGCAGTTCGACCAATTAGCTAAGTTTGCATTTGAGATGGTTCCAACTGATTTTCTGAGGGTCACCAAGTTCGTTAGAGGACTTTGACCAAAGATTAAGCTAGGGGTTAAGTTAGCAAACCTGGGGAATACTACTTATGCCGATGTTATAGAAACGACAATAGAAGTGGAAAGGCTCCAGGCAAACGTTAGTAAAGAGGAGGCTAGTAAGCATGAGCCTAAGCAGTTAAATCAACCCTGAATGGTCGGAACAACAACAATAACCAGCAGTCCAACAACAATAACAGTTAGAAAAGAAGGCATCTTGACAACAAGCAGTCCGACAACGATAAAGGGCACGGACGAACAATGGAGGAAATAGGCCAGGTTATGTAGAGTACCCGCAATATGCTAAGTGCCAAAAGAAACATCCTGGTGAGTGCCGCGCAAACACCAAGGGATGCTACAACTGTGGTCAAGAAGGACACCGGAAGAAAGACTGTCCCCAGCTCAAGTCAGAGGGGAAAAAGGATGATAAGATGGTTCCTGCCAGGGTTCTTGCTCTCACCCAAGGAGAAGATGAAGCTAGCAATAAAGTAGTTACAGGTCAGGTTTCTATTCTCCATAATATATGTTATGTATTATTTGATTTGGGAGCCACTCATTCGTATATCTCGTTAGGAATGATAAAGAAATTAGACAAACCTTGTGAAAAATTTAGAACTAGGTTTGTAACAGAATTACCTTCGGGTGAAGTAGTCCTATCATCACGGATAGCACGAGGCGTACCGATCAAGACAGAGAATGTAGAACTAGAAGGAGACCTGATAGAACTAGAGATTAAAGACTTCGACGTGATACTGGGAATAGACTGGCTAGCAAGGCATGGTGCAACCATCGACTACAAACGTAAGCAAGTGATGTTCGAGACTCCTGACGGCTAAAGGCTATGTTTTATGGGAAAGGTTTCAGGTCTACGCACACCGCTTATTTTGTCACTTAAAGCTCAGAATATGATAGAAAAAGGATGTCAAGCATTCTTAGCTAGCGTTACAGATGTGGTAAAGGAAACACCACTAAAGGTCGGAGATGTGCATATTGTAAGGGAATTTCCAGAGGTATTTCCTAACGACTTGCCAGGATTTCCGCCGACTCGGGAATTGACTTCATAATCAAGCTAGTACTGGGCACCGATTCTATCTCCAAGGCCCAATACCGGATGGAACCTACCAAACTCAAGGAGCTAAAGACGCAACTGCAAGAACTATTAGACTTGGGTTTCATTAGACCAAGCCATTCGCCATGGGGAGCACCAGTTTTGTTTGTGAAGAAGAAGGACGACAGTATGCAGATGTGCATAGATTACCGCGAGCTGAATAAGGTGACGATTAAGAACAAGTACCCACTACCGCGGATTGACGATTTTTTTGATCAATTCCAAGGAGCGACCGTGTTCTCAAAGATTGACTTACGACCTGGGTATCATCAGCTCAAGGCACGGGAAGAAGACATTCCTAAGATAGCTTTTCAAACTTGTTATGGGCATTATGAGTTTCTAGTCATGTCTTTCGGTCTTACCAATGCTCCAGTCGCATTTATGGATTTAATGAATAAGGTCTTTAAGGACTACTTGGATAAATTCGTTGTAGTATTCATCAACGATATCTTGGTGTACTCAAAGGACGAAGTCGAGCACGAGAAACATTTAAGGTTAATCTTGCTGTGACTAAAGGAGCATCAGCTTTACGCCAAGTTCAAGAAGTGTGAATTTTGGCTTTCACAGGTAGCATTTCTTGGCCACATAGTATCCAAGGACGGAATTGCTGTAGACCCATCTAAAGTAGAGGCTGTGAAGGATTGGGCAAGACCAAATAATGCGTTTGAAGTAAGAAGTTTTCTAGGATTAGCAGGTTATTATCGGAGGTTCGTAGAAGGTTTTTCTAAGATAGCCACTCCGCTTACCAACCTGACTCGGAAGCAGTAGAGGTTCTACTGGAATGATAAGTGTGAAGAAAGTTTCCAGTTGCTTAAGTATAAGCTATGCTCAGCACCATTACTTTGTGTACTGACACCCAACGATAAGTTTGTAGTCTACTGTGATGCGTCGAAGCAAGGGTTGGGTTGTGTGCTGATGCAGAATGACAAGGTGATAGCCTATGCCTCAAGACAATTGAAGGAGTACGAGCAACGCTATCCAACACACAATATGGAGTTGGCAGCGGTGTTCTTTGCGTTCAAAATCTAGCGCCACTATCTTTATGGAGAACGGTGTGAGATTTATACAGACCATAAAAGCCTAAAATATTTCTTCACTCAGAAGGAGCTCAACATGAGGCAGTGCAGGTGGTTAGAACTAGTAAAAGATTATGACTGCAAAATTTTATACCACCCAAGAAAGGCAGATGTAGTTGCTGATGCGCTAAGTAGGAAGAATTATGGAAGTCTAGTAGTGTTAACAGGAATAGAAAAGCCGCTACAGCAGGAGCTGATCAATGCTGGAATAGAAGTAGTCATTGGTAAACTGGCTAACTTGTCCATTCAGTCAAGTCTGTTAGAAGATATATGGAATGGGAAAGTGCATGATGACACGTTAGTAACACATATGGATGCAGTTAGAGAAGGGACGGCCACATATTTCTCAATATCAAGTCAGGGGTTATTAAGATATAAGGATCGGGTATGCGTGCCAAACGATCAAGGGATTAAGGTGAAGATTTTAGAAGAAGCGCACAATACCCCATACTCAGTTCACCTAGGGTCGACCAAGATGAATCATGACATCAAGGCAATGTATTGGCGGCCAGGAATGAAGAAAGATATAGTAGAGTATGTGTCTAAATGTCTAGTATGCCAGCAAGTGAAAGCAGAACATCAGCGGCCTGCAGGCTTATTGCAACCACTCAGCATTCCAGAATGGAAATGGGGACGACATAGCAATGGATTTCGTGACGGGTTTGCCTCGAACGAATAAGCAGCACGACTTAGCTTGGGTACTAATAGATCAATTAACCAAGTCATCTCATTTTCTACCTATCAAGACTTCATATACAGCTAAGCAATACGCAGATATTTATGTTCAGGAGATATTAAGACTGCATGGAATCCCCAAGACAATAATGTCAAATAGAGGATCGGTGTTTACATCGAGATTTTGGAGAAGCTTGCACCAAGCTATGGGTACCAAGTTAAGTCTTAGTACGGCTTTTCATCCTTAGAAAGACGGTCAGTCCGAGCGTACCATACAGATTTTAGAAGACATGTTGCGCGCTTGTGTACTTGATTTCAGAGGATCATGGAGTAAGTATTTGCCACTGATAGAGTTTTTCTATAACAATAGCTACCAGTCAACAATCGGGATGGCACCTTACGAGTAACTTTATGGAAGGAGGTGTCGATCGCCGCGACATTGGGATGAGGTAGGAGAAAGGTAACTACTTGGACCTGAAGCTGTTAGAGAAGCTCAGGAGGCAGTAGCGTTGATTAGACAGCGTATGCTTGCTGCTCAGAGTCGTCAGAAAAGTTATGCGGATGCCAAGCGGCGTGATGTGGAATTCAAAGTCGGAGATCAAGTTTTCTTAAGGATATCTCCTATGAAAGGTGTGAAGCGGTTCGGGAAGAAAGACAAGCTTAGTCCCAGGTTTATAGGTCCTTTTGAGATATTGGACAAAGTGGGAGCAGTTGCATATAAATTAGCCCTACCGCCAGCTCTAGCAGATAGTCACAATGTGTTCCACATCTCGATGCTGCATAGATATGTGTCAGACCCATGTCACTTCCTCAAGTATGATACGATAGCACTCCAGAAAGACTTGAGTTACGAGGAACAGCCGGTTAGCATCCTAGATAGAGGGATGAAAGAATTACGGTCTAAGAGTATTCCGATAGTCAAGGTCCTATGGAGAAATAGTTCTGAACGCGAGGCAACGTGGGAGTTGGAGGAGGACATGCAAGCTCGGTATCCGGAATTGTTTGGTAAGTAAATTTTGGGGACGAAATTCTTTGTAGTAGGGGAGAATTGTAGAGTCCCAGAATGTTTACTTAGTTAGCTAGCTAGTAGTAGTTGTAGTATTTTAGATTTCGTGGATTTTGGTTCAAACCGGGACTTAGTGGAAACTCCTAGCAATAGTTATGGATTTTATAAGTTTAACCTATAGTTTAAGAATGTTAATTATAACATAAGGTTTGATTAATATTGATGGTTATAAATATGATATTTATTATAACCTAAGGTTTAGATAGAGCCAATAGGATTATGACACTTGTCATAAGCATGATTATTAAGGAATTATTATTTTAATGATAAAATAAGGGAATATAAGACTTAGTCTTCACTAGAAACTGTTAGGGTCATAGTTTGACCCAGTCAAAGTAGTTATCCCACCTTAATTATGTTGAAAAAATGCAATTACGTGTTTAAAATAATCACGTATGTCAATATATCGCAGCATTAGAGCCGATATATTGCCTGACGTTGAATACAGAAAACACGTTGACGTTGCACGATCGTACGAAACGAAGGCTTGTGATTAGGGCCCAGGCGATATATCACCACATAGGGGGGATATATCGCCTTATTTATTATTTTTTTATTTTTGTTTTAATTTAAAAAAAAAACCACTTTTGACTCCTTAGACCTATCTTTGTTAGTTTTCACCGAGTCTTCAGCCTCTGATTGACGAATATTCAATTATCTTCAATTAAATTCATTATTTTTATTCAAATCAAAATGGGGTTAGTTTCACTCATTACTCTAGAAGATCTTCAGCTGTGATCAGACTCCAAGGTGCTAGTGAGACCATAAGAGTGACACACTTGGGTTGGGAAAGAAAGAGCTGTACCATTCTTAAGCTTTATCAAACACTTGGGAAGTGAGGATTAAAGTATTTCGGTATTGGAGTTAGGCCAATCCATAAGGTCGACAAAGGTACCCTTATTCTTAAGTTCAATTCTGTTTAATTCCGTAGTTTCTTTAGTTTTCATTCAGGTTCTAACTTTTGTTATGGTTTTGTGGTTAGGTTTTTAAGTTCTTTGAACTTAAGGTATCTTTTCGGTAAGTTTTCTCTTGGTGGGTTAGTTCTATTCTTGTTATCTCTTTCCTTTAGAAATACTCACTATTCTATTGCTGGTTTTAGGATTGTTCCAAGTCCTGCATTTGTTATCATATCCCGATTTTGGTAAGGAAAATAGGATAGATCTTGTATGTTTGTATGTTGTATGATATGTTATGCTTATATGTTATGTTATGATAAGTTTATGTTTTAATATGTTATGTTATGATTCAACCTACCTCAAATATTAGACAGGGGACCTAGATGGGTTATCATACACTACATGTGATCTAACCTACCTCAAATATTAGACAGGGGACGTAGATGGTTTATCACATGTCATAATGGCCATTATTAGTATAGTCTTATATGGTGTAGGTTTTTATAGTCATATGTTTATAGTATATGTATGATATGTTTATAGTATATGTTATGTTATAATTTTCTGTATATGATTTATGTTGTTAGTAGTTTTTCCTTGTTGGGCATTAGACTCACTCCTTTTCTTTTAGTGTGATGCAGGAAAATAGATGCAAATGCGGAAGGATTCTTGGAAGCTTGGTGTGTGTATGGAGGTGAATGGAGTGGATGGGCTGCGTGTTGATTCGAGGACAGCGTTTTTGTTTTAGTCTCTTTAAATTAAGTTTTTATGTATTTTTTCGCATTTAGCTTTGCAAACAATTTTATTTAAACTTATGTTTTATTTTAAAACAATGAGCTCATTTATGTATTACAAATATTATTTTCTTCAAAGTTTCAATAAAGTTATGAATTTTCTTATGTATATTTTCTGTAAAGTTGTAGTTAGGTCTAGTAGGTTTAATGACCTAAGTCTCATAGATAGTTGGTTTAATGACCTAAGTCTCATAACAAATCCCCCACTTGATTAAATAAGATCTCTCTCTTATAGGAGTCATTGCATTAGTGCATAAAGTAAAGTGTTTTTCAACTTGAACTTTACTATAATGTAATTATCACAAAATTTGTCAAAAATTTGGTTGCACTAGGCATTGAACCATCTTTTTATGATTACGAATCGGTGATAACACACACACCTTTGTGATGTTCACTTGAGACCTCTATGTCTCACTTTGCACCGTTAATGGCCATGTGCACTTTCCATTCATGAACGTTCTTGAGAATACTCCCAATTCTCATGAGAGGCACCACCCCTAGGTCTATATAGGTAGAATTCTTACAGTATTTTGTTACCAAAAATACTTGTCTTCACAAGACTGAATTCTATTAAAAAACCTTTTGGTTTTAACCCTCAACTTGGTAACTCACAAGTACTCAATATCTAAGATGGGACTTGTTTTTAGTACAACTAATATTCATTTGATTGACTTGTTGTTACCTATTGAACCTAACACTAGTTAAATAACTAGTGTTAAGATATGTTACCATCAATCGTGAATCTCTTTAGGAAATTTAAGTCCCATCCCTCGAGATGATACAGCCACTAAGTCTCTCGTTAGAGGCTTAGTGAAAGGATCCGCCAGATTTTCACTTGTTCTCATATAGGATATTGAGATGATTCCTCTTTGAATCAATTCTCTTACATATCTGTGTCTTAGACTTCCCATTATACACTCCGCTGTATGCTCTAGCCAATGCCGCTTGGCTATCACAATGTATCGATATAGTGGATACATTCTCTTTGATTAGGGGTATCTCTATCAACAGATCCCTTAAACATTCGGCCTCTTTGCCGGTAGCAGCTAGAGCTATAAACTCTACTTCCATAGTGGAATGAGATATACAAGTTTGTTTCTTGGAACCCCAAGAAATTGCACCTCCACCAAGTGTAAATACCCAACCAGTTGTGGACAAGCTGTCCCCAAGATTGGATATCCAACTTGCATCTGTATATCCTTCTAAGATTGAAGGAAATTTGGAGTAGTGAAGTCCTTTGGTTTTCTTGAGATAACCTAGGACTCTTCCAATCGCCTTCCAGTGATCCACACTTGGATTACTTGTAAACCTACTAAGTTTACTTAACGCAAATGCTATGTCAGGTCTAGTACATTGGGTAGCGTACATTAGACTCCCTATAGCATTAGCATACTCCAATTGAGCCACCGCTCTTTCTTCATTCTTCTCTAGTTTTACACTATGACCGAATGGAGTATTGGCATCTTTAACCTTGAGATGGTTAAATTTGTTCAATACTTTCTCAACATAGTGGGCTTGACCTGTAGAGTCCAAGAACTTTACTTAGCTAGTTAGATAGTAGTAGTAATAGTAATAGTTGTAGTATTTTTATGACTGTGGATTTTGGTTCAGACCGAGATTTAGATGGACACTCGTAGTATCACTTGTAGATTTTCTAAGTTTAACCTATAGTTTAAGAATATTAATTTTAACCTAAGGTTTGATTAATATGACTGATATTGATGGTGATATTTATTATATTATAAGGTTTAGATAGATCCAATAAGATAGTAACACTTGTCTTGTGTATGTTTAATGATAATTAAGTATTTTTGAGGAATAAACTTATTAAGAGTAATATTTGAATATCCTAGGGTATGTCAGCAACTTTGAAATCGTTAGAGGACTTAGTCAAGGCTATTTACTCAATTCAAATTAGGCTGAAAAAGTATAATTTCGTGTTTAATATTTCAGCATATGCCGATATATCGCAGCTATAGGGGGCAATATATTGCCATACGGGGATACGAAAAACACGTAGCTTCGCACGACCACCTTGACGGGCATTTTAGCCCAGGTGATATATCGCCTACTAGGAGCGATATATCGGCTCATTTGAAGGATTTTTGAATGTTTTTAAAACCGAGCTCATTTTAATCTTTAACCTCTTGATAAGTCCAGCATCTTTCTGACCGAGTCTTCAGCCTCTGCTGAATGATAATTCAAATATTTTTCACTTAAAAAGCCATTATTTTATTCAAGTTAAATGAAGATCTTTTCATTCTTGAAATCTATAAATAGGACCTAGTACCCAACCATTTATTCATTCATCAAGCAAAGTTCAGAGTCTGCAAGCTGCTATGTTATTTTTGAGTGCTTAAACACTTGGGTTGGGAATATAAGCTTTAACTTTATAAGCTTTGTTGACGCGGTTCTTCGCCAACAGGTAATTAAGAAAATAAGAGAAAGAGATTAGTGCTTAATAATGAACCGAAACAGATGAATGATCTTTAAATGGACTGATGACACAATTATGTTTTTAGGTGGTTCAAAGGTTAAAATCCTTCTACTCCACCAACCAATATTATTGCTATATTTCTGGTATTTTTTACAGGATACTTCGTTACAGAATAGAATCCAACCCCTTGCAACTCCCAGGGTCTCCATATTTATAGGAGAGGGCACCTGGGAGTTGGTAAAGGGGGTCATCTCGTGACCTTCTTACCCATCATGTCACTTCTGTGACATTCATGATTAATTCCTAAAACCTGACAAATGAAGTGTGGTCTAATCAACAGGTAAGGGGGATAATGGGCTGCACGGCCCAACCCAGTCGTTGGTGCCTGAATACGCACGTTCATGCTGCGTGTCCGAGAATTCAGGGATATATCAGACACGTGATGTCTGATATATCCACGTTTACATTGCATGGTTGACTTTATAAAAGGTCATAGCTTCCAACTCCAGCTCATATCCCGAGCTGGATGCCTCGACCCTTGAGTAATATTGGCGAACCTTTGGATACCTCAAGCTAAAGAGGTAGGACCTGACGACAGCAGCTCCGGTCATGGGGTATCCACGTGGCTGATATAATTAGGCCATATCCCAGCTCGCTAATAGCCCGTTGGAAAATCAGAGCGTACAAGCTTAATAAACATTCGGGAAGTAAGGTTCATAGTATTTTTTGGTTCGAGGTGTAGTTCGGTGATAGAAGCATTCGAGGTATTCATTATTTTAGTTCATTTCTGTGTTATTCTTATAGTTTTCTACTCAAAATCCCAACTCTATTCTTTATTCTTGGTTAGGAAATCTAAGATCTTGAACGTAAGATTTTTTGTAAGTATATTCTCGATGGTATAATTCGTTCATTCTTTTCATCCCTTTTTCTTTAGTATACTCACCTTTTTTTGATGGTTTATAGGAGTGTTCCAAAGTCCCAATCCTGTTCTCATATCCCGGTATATTTGGTAAGGAAAATAGGATAGGATTTTATATGTTATGTTATATGTTATCTTATGATTTATGTGTTATGTTATATGTTATATTATGTATGTTTGTAGACTTGGGCATATGACTTGTATAACTAACAAGCCCCAATAAATTTATGGGCATATGACTTGCTTAGCTAGCAAGCCCCACAAATCTAATGGGCATATGACTTGTTTAGTTTACGAGCCCCAAGTAATAATGACCATTATAGTATATGTGACATATGTTTATGATATGTTTTAGTATATGTTGCGATATGAATTTTATGTATATGATTTATGTGTTAGATTTTCCTTGCTGGGCATTAGGCTCATTCCTGTATGTTTATATGTGCAGTAAATTAGATATGGCGGCGAAAAGGTTCTTGGCAGCTTGGGGGTTGTGTATTGAGGCAGGATGGAATCGGTGGATTGAGCGTTCGATTCGAGGATGAAGTCGCTTCTTAGTCTTTTAAAAATTATGCTTTATATGTATTTTCCGCACTTTATTTTGTAATCCATTTATTTAAAGTTATGTTATGTTTTTATTTTAAAAACAATGAGATCCCATATCCTACTTTAAATTTTATGTAGTTTAACATTTGTCTTACAAGTTTTAATGAAGTTATGATTATTTCGCTTGTGAGCTTTATTAAAGATTAGTGTCTATGTATAGTAGTCATTAATGGTCCAAAGTCTAGAGTAGTTGGGTCCTTACATGACCCAACACAAAACCCCCCACTATGTTTCTTTACTTTGATACCAAGTATGGTGTCAACTTCTCCAAGATCTTTCATCTTGAAGGTTGATGATAGAAACCTCTTCGTTTCTTCTGTCACTTAGAATAAGCATGTCATCCACATAAAAGCAAACAATGATCACATATCCCTTACAAGTTTTGGAATACAAACACTTGTCTCCATTGTTATGTCTAAACCCATTAGACATGATGGCTTGATCAAATTTCTCATGCCATTGCTTAGGTGCTTGTTTCAATCCATATAAGGAATTTACAAGTCTACATACTTTATGTTTATATTTTGGTAGGACAAACCCTTCGGGTTGTTCCATATAGACCTCCTCATTGAGGTCACCATTAAGGAATGTCGTGTTGACATCCATTTGATGAACATACAAGTTGTGTATAGAAGCTAAAGCAAACAAAATTCTTATAGAAGTTGTTCTTGCAACAGGCGCATAGGTATCGAAATAATCAATACTCTTTTTTTGCCTAAACCCGTTAGCTACTAATCTAGCTTTAAAGGTTTGGATAGTGCCATCAGTGTGGTATTTTCTCCTAAGTACCCACTTACACCCAATTGGCTTAGACCCCAGTGGGAGATCTAGCAATTCCCAAGTGTTGTTGGAAATAATGGAATCCATCTCATCATTGATGGATTTTTTCCAAAATGTACTACCTCTTGATTGCATAGCTTCTCTATAAGTCTTAGGATCATCCTCAAAGAGAAGTACAATAGGAATTTTCCTAATGACTTCCTCTCTATTTCCTTCTACCATGTAGAATGAAATTCGTTGAGAATCTATCTCATCCACTACTAGACTTTTAAGCCTTTGACTTTTTCTAAGTTCAAAGGGCTGCTTTACATTCTTTTGAGAATTCTCCTCTTGAGAATCAACTTTGGATGTAGAAGCTTGAGAATTGTTGTCACATAACATGTTCTCAAAGAATTCAACTTCTCTAGATTAAATCACAATATTAGACTCTAAGTCTAATAGCCTATAAGCTTTACTATTGTTGGCATAACCAACAAAAGCACATTTTATCGCTCTTGAACCTAACTTTGTTCTATTAGGTTCATTTTTATTGCAATATGCAAGACACCCCCACACTTTGAAGTACCCTATGTTGGGTTTTCTTCTTTTCCATAACTCATATGGAGATATCTCATTTTTCTTCATCGATATTCAATTAAGAATGTGACAAGCTGTTAATAACGCTTCACCCCATAAGTTGAAATTCAACTTAGAAAACACCAACATAGAATTTATCATCTCTAGATAAGTCCTATTTTTCCTTTCGACAACACCATTGTGTTGTGGTGTATAAGGTGTGGTGCACTCATGAATTATACCATTTTCTTCACAAAATGTATTGAATTCATTAGAGAAGTACTCTCCTCCTCTATCACTTCTTAGCACCTTAATCTTTTTATTTAGTTGATTTTCAACTTCTAATTTATATAATTTAAAAGCATCAAAAGTTTCATCTTTATGCTTTAAAAGAAATACATAGGTATATCTAATAAAATCATCTATAAAAGTAAGAAAATACCTTTTACCACCTCTAGTTAAAACACCATTTAATTCACAAAGATCACTATAGATTAAATCTAGTAAATTAGATGATCTTTCTACACTAGGAAATGGTTTCTTAATCATTTTTGTTTTAACACATGTTTCACATTTACCAAAGTTTTTAATATTGCATGCAATCATACCACATTTTACTACTCTTTTCATGGCTGAAAAACCTATATGCGATAGTCTAAGATGCCACAAAAATAAAGAATCATACTCAACAATATAAGCAGAATCAACATTTTTATTGATAACATTGAAAGTTACATCATTGGTGCACAATTTAACCATACCCTCACAAGAGAACCCTTTTCCCAAAAATACATTTGATTTGGTAAGTATAAGTTTACCAGACTCAAAAACGACTTAAATGCCGGGCTTGCCAAGCAAATCACTACTTACCAAGTTTCTACTCATTTCGGGAACATAAAGTACATTCACTTCAATGGTACATTTTCCAAGTACCTTGGATTTTCCCTCATTGCCCATTTGAATCTCATGGTTTCCCTTTGACTCCTCAAAGGTCTTGAACAATGATTTCTCATAGGTGACATAGACGGTGGCACATGTATCATACCACCATCCTTTCACCTTGCCTTGGACCACATTCACCGCACTAAGGGTAGCAACCATGCTTTCCTCTTGAGTTGCATTCACCTTAGGTCCTTGTTGGTATTTTCTATGCCTACACTCTCTATCATAGTGACCATTTTTCCCACACACAAGGCAAGGTCCTTTCTCGCCCTTAAACTTGTCTGGGTTGGTTTTTGGACCCAAGGATTTCTTGTTACCCTTTTTCCCTTTGTTTTTGGGATGTTTTGGTTGTGACACCGCATTTGCTTTGGAAGTCTCTCCATTAGACCCCTCCACAAGTTTATCTCTACATATCAATTCTTCTTCGATTCGAATATGCTTTTGGATTTCCTCCCAAGAATAATCCTCATTTTTATGAAGGATTCTTTTCCTATAGATCTTCCAAGTTGGTGGTAATTTAGCCACTATAGCACCAACTTGAAAGGCCTCGGGAAGCTCAATCTTTAACACTTTCAATTTGTTAACAATTATTTTCAATTCATGTATTTGAGGAAGAATAGGTTTATCACCAAAAAATTTGAAATCAAAGTACTGAGATATCAAAAACTTTTTGGAACCTTCCTCTTCCGCCTTGAATTTTGTCTTAAGTGCATCCCATATCTCCTTTGCCAATTTGGTCTCGGTGTACAGGTCATAGAGCCTATCAAAAAGGGTGTTGAGGATATGACCCCTATAAAGGAGATTGTCCTCCTCCCTCTTCCTTCTTTTCTCCACCTCCTCGGGAGTGTCCTTGTCGGATGGCGTTGGGAGAGGTTCTAGAGTGGATTCTAGAATGTAGGCGATTTTGAGAGTGGTCAAAAGGAATCTCACCATGTCTTTTCACCTAGTGAAATTGGACCCATCAAACCTATCCAACCTCACTAGGTCTTGATTCATTATCTTGATGGTTTCACCTTCCATTGAAACAAACAAGGGTAAGCTTTTGAATATTAGGAAAATATGTATTTGTCTCAATGGAAATGGTAAGAAAATTACAACTCTATGCAAAAATATTACAATAAACAAGGATTGATTAAATAAAGTGTTACTACTCTATAACTAAAAATACAAATGAACAAAAGAAGAAGAAGAAGAAGAAGAAGAAGAAGAAGAAGAGAATAGTGAATTACAACTCTAATTAAAAGATTACAAATAAAGTAAAGTGTTTGAAACAAAAGAAAAGAAAAGATTACATCTCTTAAACAAGAAATACAAGTAAATAGAGAAGAAGAATATAAAGATGAAAAGCAATAGAATGAAAGAAAGGAACAAGAAACAAAAGATAAACAACTCTCACTCACACTACCAAAGTGAAGAGTGTTAGGGATCACCAACTTGAACAAAGTTTGAAACCTTTGTCCAAAAGCTTATTTCCCCTTAACTCAAGCACTAATGGATCTCTCACAGATTATAGGAAATGCTTTATGGAATTATCAAGCCTTAAGGTGTTTCTAGCCAAGTGCTCTAATGGATAGAAAAGTTGTGTCTTTCAAGTGAGCTATAAGCTCCTATTTATAGAGTTTAGAGACACCCTTTGAATTTCAAATTCCACCAACCCCCATGGCTGTTACCAATGATTAATTGGATTATTATGGAATTAAAAATGAGATTAGGGATTTATTTGGGTTTTTTGAGCCGTTCAACAAAGATTGAAAAAAATGAAAAATTGGTCAGAAATACACCTGTGGCCGTGACCAGGGACATCAGTGGTCGTGGCCACTGCTCTCTGTCCCACAGGCCGCGACCACTGACCAATTTCAGCACTTGAAAATGTGTTGTTTTTCCAAACGGTTCCAAACCCTCCCAAATGATTTTGTAACTCTTAAAACACATTATTGGGGTAAAAATCATATCTCTAACAACCATTTCACATATGGCTTTATGAAATTCATCTCAATATTGTGTAACACCAAATTTACACAATAAATGGTAACATTTGGAAGTTACAAATTTGTAGCTGAATTTGTAACACCAAATATGTTACATATTTGGATATTTCTCATATATCTAAATATTATAACTCTCTATTATATGTTACAATATGTGACACTCTTTGTCACATTTATTTAATCTAAAACATTATATTATAATATAATATAATATTACATCATATTATAAAATAATATAACAATCACAATAAATTCATCCAAGCTATACACACTGCTTCATAACTCTTTCTCTTCGTCCAAGCAAATGAGCAATATATACATGCCTTATTCTCTTTGAATATAGTGTGCTAGTTAATATTGAGAAATTAAATTCGTGGTTTTACATAGTTTTGATTCATTATTTTTTGAGTATACCATTATTAATTTTAATGCTTTAACATTTCGTGGCTTTGATTGGTGGTTTAATAGATTGATTATTCATGAATTGTGTTATGCAGCTCAAGTGTTTGTGTAATGACCCAAAATTTCCTAATAAGGCTTAGGACCTTGATTAGGAGGTTGGGAGGGCCATAATTGATTTATTATGCCATTAAATTATTATATGTATGATTATGTGAGTTATATTATTATATGATGATAAATGCATGCATATGGGTCCACTTTTCATTATAAGGGCATTTTGGTAATTTGGCCCGTTGATGGCATATTTGTATATTTTCATGCATGTTGGTGAATTATGAATGAGGCCACATTATAATGTGGATTTTTTCAAGCTATTCGGCATAAGACGATCTTTGAATGCAAGTTAGCGATTTGGTCATAACGGGGTTAATTTCTGGGCTCGGGGTAAGTCTTGGGGTAATTTGATGATTAGTACATTACCGGGAATTATAGGGTAATGAGATATGATTTATTAGTATTTGAGAATATTGGGAATAATAGAAATTGGAGGACGTTAATTATAATTAACGAGATAGACGGTAAAGGACGATTTCGCCCTTGCTAGCTTTAAAGGAAATTATTTAACCTAGGGGCATTTTGGTCTTTTGACCAAAGGATATATTCAACTATAGAAGGCTGTAGAAAACTAAACCAAAAACAGAGCTTCTTTCTTCTTCCTCCCGATCATATTTTTTCTTCTTCTTCTTCTTCCTTTGAAATTTTGAAGCTTCTTTTGAGGATTTAAGCTTGGGAGTTAAAGCTTAAGAGTTTAGGATTGTGTTCAGCCATTGAAGGGGGTTCAATCTTGAGTTTGAGGTAAGGTTCAATCATGAAATCTCTAGTTTCTTGCCCTGTTTTTCAATTAGTTTTCATTGGTCTCCTGGTGACAAAAGTGGAAAAACCTCGTACCAGATTGTTGGGGGTTGGACTTAAGGTCAAAAAGGTAATTGACCTCATGGGGGGTAGGCTCTGGCCATTTTTTGTGGTTATAAAGGATATAGAGTGCAGCAAGCATTCTATATCCATTTGGTGTAATTTGGAAGGGGGCGACTCCAAAATAATTCACCACCCCCTGAAAGAATGGAGAGAGAGGAAGGGTAGCCCCAGCCTCTATGTGATACCTCGACCAGGTGCTATAAACGCCTCCAGGCAAATTCTCCCTCTGATCCGCAGTAGGGATTTTGAGGGTTACCACAGAAAGGTCGTACTTTCTGAAGTAGTTGGCTAGCATCCTAGGGGTTACTTGGCTGAGTGGGGAAAGGTACCACTTGACGTCGGGAAGGACTGAATGCCGAGGACGGGCCCTAATAACTTGGATATGAGGGTCAGGAATAATGTTTTCTCGACCACTGGTCAAGGGAACCCCAGCCTGCGAGTCAGGCCGGGCTGGAGGATTGGAAGGGTTTTCTGGATTTTTCTTCTTTTGGGCGGTGGACTTAACATGACCCATTCTAATTGGAGTTGGTTGAGGTCTGGGAGGAGAAATTCTGGAGAAAGGAATCTCGTGGATGCACTGAGCTGGCTGTTCTTCACCCTCGAGCAGTTGCGCAAGTAGATCATCGTCTATTGGCCTCTCACCTCCCCACAAATCTGGCATTAAAAAGCTGTGAACAGAAAAAGGGGGAGGTGAGGATGGAGAGCCTAAAAAGTTGGTTAAAATAACGATGCTCGTGTATAAAAGTATAACTTTTATATAGCAACATTCTAACGAAAACTAAATTTTTCATACGAACAGTTTGAAAAACAGATCAAAAAGTGAAAGCAAAAAGTTTTTCTAAAAAACCTTTTTCAACTTCAGTTAGGGCGGGAAAAACCCAGTTTTTCAACTAGCCTAAAAATCAAATTTTTACTTCGATTTTACGTCCTAAATTTATGATCTTGACTACCAAACTGATTCATAACCCCTAAAAGGAAAATATACACTACCATATCTAGCATCACTCGGAAAATGCCCTATTTTCATGCATCTCTACCCAAGAACACAGAGCAGTATCAAAACCTAAAAAATTAGCTTAAATCGGCATGCACAGCAAAGTAAAGGGTGCAAAAGTTCTGAAGCTTACCTATACGAAGATTGTGGAGTCCTGGAGAAATTTCAAGTGTAGGTGTGCGAACAGCAGACTCCTGGAACGACGAAGGATGGTCTTCAAAGAGATTCTGGGTTCTGACTTGGGGGTTCCTGGAAGAGTTCTTGACGAAAAAATAGCTTGTAAAAGGTGAAAAGGAAATTCTGGAAGCTATATGTTATCCCTATTTCCTGTCAGGGTTTTGGGCCTTCGCCCCGGCCCACGGTCAGGGGACCAACTCGGTATTTGGGCCTTGCCCGAGGACTCTGGGCTGGGCCTGCATATATGGGTCCAGGACGTTCCTCCGGGTTTGTCTCCAGTTTGAACGATCCCGGCAATGTCCGGAGTGCCCGGACTGTCGCGGCCATCGCATCCCCGTCCCGGCCCTGGAATGGTCCGGGCTCGGAGTAAACGTAGCGGGCCAGGGGTAAACGAACCTGGACCGCTTCTTTCCCAGGCGTCCAGGACACTGAAACCGCCTCATTTCGTGTGAGCCTTGTCCCCCCACTTTTCACCTGCAGAAAGGGTCACCTTGGGATTATCTGCTGGCGTGTCAGGACGGCGCAGCCAAGTACTCTGACCGGTCTTGTCTCCCAAATCGGCCTCGTGACTCGAAGTGGTCAGAGCCAAAGCGCCGTTTTGTTGGGGGAATGCTTGCGTCTCAGGGCAACTAATTGGGCCTGAGCTGGTTTGGGTTTGGTGTGCTGTATATCTTTTTAGCTGGGGCCTCCACTAGGGAGGTCCCTTGTGTACATTCCTCGGATGGGTCCGGCCCAAACCAGATGTCCCCCTCGTCCTATAAGTACAAGTTGTAATACAACGTAAAAGAGGGAGAGAAGGCAGAACCCCTATTCAAATATAAGTAGAAAACTCCATTGTAAAAGCTTATCCTAGCTCTAATACAGATTTATACATGGACTCGTGGACTAAGGCTAGTTAACGCCCCAACCACGTAAAACCCTTGCGTCGATCTTCCATTTTCATTATTATTATCAGTAAATACCCTTCATTAAGATAGTTGCCGAAAATCTCGGTAAACAGTTTGGTGCTTTCATTGAGAGCTGAAGGAAAGCTAGCGCCGACGACAGGCCTTTACTACGATGGTGAACACGCGTCACACCACCTTCGACCCTACCAACCCAGAACAGGGCAACGGAGACCCGCTGCCTTCTCAGCACATCCCTCAAGACCTTCCTGAAGACGTGCCTCCTTAGACCTCCCACCAAGGCGAGTCGCAAGATTATGAAGGTGAGGCAGAGTACGAAGTAGAAAACGAAGAAGAGTACTACGAGGAGGAGAACGAGGGGGAGTATCACGATGAATCCGGGGACCCCGGGGTCCCTCGCGACGATCATCAAGACTCGGAGGTGACTAGGCTGAGGCAGCAGATCCTGGATCAGGAAGCCAGGATGGCTGAACAGGCAGAGGCGCACCGCCGGGTGCAGGAGTCTCTGCGAGCCCTGCAAGCACTGATGGCCGCGCAGGGCCCGGCAGCCAACCCCACAGCTGGCCCGCCGCCAGAATCGCAACAACCCGCTCCCCAAGCGCAAGCCGGGGGCCCCAGGGATGCCAGCCCGATCCGTCCCCCAGAGTATCTCCCCGATACGGCTCCGAAAGTCCCGGACAAGGAGCGACGGACGACTCGGAAAAAGACTACCCCCGTCAATAAAGCCGGGGCATGTTCGCGGCCGTTACCTAGGAAAGAGAAGGTGCGCCCTGTCCCAGGACGAGGCCACCCAATCGATCCGCAGGGAGTACGACCGTGGGACGGTCAGCCCCGGCCTGCCCCAAGGGCGAACGGGAGGGAAAAGTCTTTGCACCCGAGTGCCTCGGTCAACAAGAATCATCGGGAACGATCCCGCCGTGAGGATCGTAACGCTCTCAGCTCCGGGGACGACACTTCCCGGGTAGATTTACGTGACGGACTGAATGCCCGGAAAGAGTGGGCCCGCAAGCAAAAAATCCTTCCTCGAAACGGTGACCTCAGGAACGACATAAACGACAGGCGGAACGAGAGAATCCCCCTGGGGGATAGCGCGGCCAAGCAGCTCATGGAGCAAATGGCAGCATTACAGAAGGTCACCGACCGCTTGGTCCGCAAGCAGGAAGGCGCGGACACTGACTCTGACGAAGAGGACAAAGAGCCGTGCGCGAGACATATCCTGGACGCCGTATTGCCCAAGGGGTTCAAGATGCCAAGCCTCGCCGCCTACACTGGAAGCACGGATCCTAGGGATCATCTGTCCCGGTACAACCGACTCATGACCGTGGCTCACGTCAGCGACGACGGCAAATTCCTCTGCTTTTCCATCACGTTGGGCGGTCCCGCCGAAGAGTGGTGGAAAAGGCTTAAACCGGGGTCCATCCAAACATGGTCCGGGCTACAGTCGGCTTTCCGAAAGCAGTTCGAGGCCGCCATGAGGATGGACATGCAGATCAGCGCCCTCGCCAATATTAAGCAAATGCCCGCGGAAACGTTGAGGGCCTACATCCAACGCTTCACTGAGGAAGCCTCCAAGACGAAGGTTGATGACGGGCAGCGCCTGGTGGCACTACAGTTTGGAATCCGGGTCGGGTCCCCGCTCTGGGACGACATGCAGCGCAATAAAGCCGCCACCCTAGAAGAATTTATCAGGAGGGCCCAAGGATTCATCAACTGGGAGGAGGCTCAGATCCAGGCCTTTGGATGGCCCTCGGCTCCTCATCCAGTCCCTCAGACGATTCCAGGAGGTGCGGGGCATTTCCCTGCGCAGTCCTACGCAACGCCCCCCATCGTCCCGGGGGCAGTTGTCGCGCCCGGCGTTAATTACACGCCTACGGTGTACGGTCCTGTCGCTTCCGGATACGCCCCGGCTCAATCAACGCAATTCTCCGGGTATGGTATCGCGCCAGCAGGGCACAGTATGGCCCCCGTCGTGGCCCAGTAATCGCAGACCGGAGTAACCGAGGCAAGCGTGAATCCCTCCTGGGGTAAGCGGGCCGGCAAAGGCCAGAACCGGCCAGAGTTGGCCAAAAAAGGGAAAAGGGGCTATGAGCCCCAATATTCAGAATACACTAACTTGGTGGACACTCGGGAAAACATCTACCTGGCAACAGAAAGAGCGGTCCACTACCGAAAACCTAGCCCCATGTTTAGGGGGGGGGGGGAGGAACCCCAGAGACACCAGCAAACGGTGCGCCTATCACAAAGATGTGGGCCACACCACCGACGAGTGTCGGCAGCTCAAAGATGAAATTGAAAACCTCATCAAGCTGGGACACCTCCATCAGTGGGTAAGAATGCCCGTAGGCATCCCGGGAATGTCAGCAAACCCCGGGCAGTCTACGTCGCCGGCAACGACTCGTGCATACCCGCCCCAGGGAGGGTATGCGCCGGGGCCCCCGGCACAGGCCCCTCAGGGGGCCGTCGCCACGCAAGCCCCCGGTCCTGGAATGCTCTACCCTTCCGGGGCAGCGCCCCCTCGAGTGGACGAGCACGTGTCAACCATATCAGGCGGACCCCACCTAGGAGGACCTTCGAAGAATGATCAAAAGCACTATCTGAGCGAGCTGGACCATGACCAAGAAGTTTGCGCCCTCGTCCAGGCCCCTGCTCAGCGCCCCAAATTGATGAACCTCCCCATCACGTTCACGGAAGACGACGCCCGCAACGTCCATTTCCCGCACCACGACCCACTGGTCATAGATGCTCAAATTGCCAACAAGATGGTGTCCCGAGTATTGGTGGATGACGGAAGCTCCGTCAACTTATTGTTCAAACCCGCCTTTGCCGCCATTGGCCTGACGGAGGCTGATCTGGCGTCCTGCCCGACCCAAATCTACGGCTTCAATGGGGATGCGATCCTCCCCATGGGAAAGGTCCAGCTGCCCGTAACTCTGGGGGACGAGTTGCAGCACTCGTTCAAGTTCTGCACCTTTGTGGTGGTGGATTGTCCGACCGCTTACAACGTCATCTTTGGCCGGCCCGCCCTGGTCGAGTTCGGGGCCATCACCTCCATCCGCCATCTATGTATGAAGTTCCCGTGCAGCAACGGGGGGATAGGAACGGTCCGTGGAGACCAGAAAAGCGCGCGGAAGTGTTACCATATCTCTGCTCATCCCGTTTGTATGGTCTGGGATGAGCCCGTCGGCCCAGAACTCCGCCCGGCCGAGCAAGCTGTCCAGGACGAGGACGATCTGGACCCACGATTGGGAGATGAGCGCGCCCTTGAGCCAATGGACGAAGTAGAAGAGGTATGCATCAGCGACTCCGACCCCGCCAGGGTCATCCAAGTGGGAAAGAGCCTGCCGGGAGACATTCGGGCCGCCATTATCGCCCAAGTCAAGGAAAACCAGGATCTCCTGGCATGGTCACACTCCGATATGACCGGGATCGACCGCAATATCATATGTCACGCGTTAATTATTGACCCAAACGCGACTCCGGTCCGCCAGAAGCGCAGACCTTTGGGGCCGGAAAGGGCCGAGGCCCTCAAACTGGAGGTAGAGAAGCTGTCTTCTATTAACTTCATCCGCGAAGCCGTATACCCCGTATGGCTGGCCAACCCGGTCTTGGTGCCGAAACCTAACGGGACCTGGAGGACCTGCATCGACTTCACGGACCTCAACAAAGCATGCTCGAAGGACTGTTTCCCACTCCCCCGGATAGACCAAATGGTGGATGCTACGTCCGGTTACGAGATCTTGAGTTTCATGAACGCCTACTCGGGCTACAACCAGATCTCCATGCACGTGGCAGATCAGGAGCACACCAGTTTCCAAACTGACAAGGGCATCTACTGCTATGTCGTCATGCCTTTCGGACTCAAGAATGCCGGAGCAACTTACCAGAGGCTCGTCAATCGAATGTTTAGGGCCCAGCTGGGGTGAAACATGGAAGTATATATCGACGATATGCTGGTCAAGTCCAAGACGTCGCGGGAACATTCAAACGATTTGGCGGAGGCTTTCGCGGTTATCCGAAAGTACGGGATGAAGCTAAACCCTTAGAAGTGCACCTTCGGCGTCGCATCCGGGAAGTTCCTGGGGTTCATAGTGAGTTCCCGAGGAATCGAAGCCAACCCGGAGAAGATCAAGGCCCTGGTCAACATGGCCTCTCCCCGGAAGCACAAAGACGTTCAAAGCCTGACGGGGCGAGTGGCCGCCCTCAGCCGTTTTGTCTCCAAGGCCACGGACAAGTGCGTCCCCTCATCCTCCGGGGAAGCCAGCGGTTCGAATGGTCACCCGAGTGCGAAGAAGCTTTCCAGAAACTGAAAGAGCACTTGGCCAAGGCCCTCATCCTGGCGAAGTCAGTCGAAGGAGAGCCTTTGTACTTATACCTGGCCGTGACCGAGCACGCCATCAGCGCTGCGTTGGTGGGCGAAGAGGAAAGAACCCAACTCCCGGTGTACTACGTGAGCAAACGGTTGCTAGACGCCGAGTCCAGGTACCCGCTGATCGAAAAGCTGACTTTCTGCCTGCTGACGGCATCCCGGAAGCTCCGACCTTACTTCCAGGCCCACACAATAAGGGTCTTAACCAACCACCCCCTGCGGCAAGTGTTGCAGAAACCTGAGTCATCGGGGAGACTCCTGAAATGGGCAATGGAGCTAAGCCAATTTGATATATCTTACGTACCTCGGGTGTCCATTAAGGGACAGGCCCTGGCCGATTTCATCGTCGAATGTTCCGGGATCACCCCAGAAGAGAGTGTCCCCGCGGTTTCCACCGCTCCCGTTTGGAAAGTCTTCGTGGACGGAGCCTCGAACGAGAACGGGGCTGGCGCCGGGATCATCCTGGTGTCCCCCCAGGGGCATCAGCTACAAAACGCCCTCCGTTTCCAGTTCAAAGCATCGAACAACGAGGCGGAGCATGAGGCTGTCATAGCCGGCCTGCGTCTGGCCCGAGAAGTAGGGGCAACAAACCTCGAAATATACAGCGATTCTCAGCTGGTAGTCAGACAGATTTCGGGGGAATATCAGACCAAGGGAAAGTGAATGGCGGCTTACATGACTCAAGCGAGGGAGATGCTCCAGACGTTCGCGGCACATTCCATCCGCCAGATTCCCCGGGAGAAGAACGTGTTCGTGGACACGTTAGCGAAGCTGGCAACAGACGCAGAGGCCGAGTTGGCCGGGCTGGTCCCCATCAACCATCTTCCCATCCCAAGCGTTGGGGCTTCCCCCGTCCACGCCGTCGACCACTCCAATTCCTGGATGGGGCCGCTGCTCCGCTACCTGTCCACCGGGGAGGTTCCGAACGAGTGGGCTGCGGCCAGGAAGCTCCTGTACCAGGCCCCCCGATACGTCATGATGGACGGGAAACTCTATCGCCGGGGACTGTCTATGCCCTACCTCAGGTGCGTGTCTGGAACTGAGTTGGGCGCCATTATGCATGAGATCCACGAAGGCTTTTGCGGAGATCACACAGCCGGGCCCAGTTTGTCCAAGAAGATTCTGCGCCAAGGATACTTTTGGCCCACCATGAAAAGAGACTGCATAGACTACGTCCGCAAGTGCGAACAGTGCCAGAGGTACACGAAGATCCCTCGGGCCCCCCCACAGAGATAACTCTGATGAACAGCCCCTGGCCCTTTGCTGTATGGGGGATCGATCTTGTGGGATCCCTCCCGACCGGGAAAGGAGGGGTGAAGTATGCCATTGTGGCGGTAGACTATTTCACAAAATGGGTTGAGGCGGAGCCTATGAACGCGATCACGTCCAAGAAGGCCTTAGATTTCGTCGTTAACAACATAGTGTGTCGGTATGGCCTCCCCTACAAAATCGTATCCGACAACGGGAAGCAATTTGATAGCCTCCATTTCACAGATTTCTGCGAGAGGCACGGTATAGTAAAGAGTTTCTCCGCCGTGGCCAGGCCCCAGGCGAACGGACAGGCAGAAGCCGTGAACAAAATCCTAAAAGGAACACTGAAGAAAAAGCTTCAGGCCTGTAAGAGCAAGTGGCCCGAAGAGCTTCCCCGCGTGTTGTGGGCCTACCGGACAACCGAACGGACGTCGGCCGGGCATACCCCATACTCAATGACGTACGGATGCGAAGCCGTCATCCCAATTGAAACGACCATCCCGTCCCATCGTCGCGACACATATGATCCCGCCCAAAACCACGCCTTACTCCAGGAATCTCTGGACCTCATTGAGGAGATCCTGGAAGAGTCGCAAGTACAGTTGAAGATGTACCAGGGCAAGATCGCTCGGCATTTCAACTCCAGAGTCAAGAGCCGTAAGTTTGAAACCGGCGATCTGGTCCTGCGGAGGGTCTTCCCTGCCACTCAGGATCCCGGAGTAGGGGTTCTGGGCCCGAATTGGGAAGGGCCGTATGAGATTCAGCAAGAGATCTGCCCCGGAACCTACCGCTTGAAGCGACTCGATGGCTCCGAGGTTCCGCGAGCCTGGAACGCGGAACACCTCCGTAAATACTACCAGTAGCCCAAGGGCTCGTCCCAGTTTAATGTTTACACTGTAGCATGTACGCCTCAGGGCTAATTCCCTTTGTTGAACAATGAAAATGACGTGTGCAAAACGTCATAAAGGGCTATTATTTCCATGAAAATGTGGGCCTCAGGGCAAAATATTTTTTGAATTCCTTTCTCAAGTGACCCCAGACCAATCTCCGCTCACTTGCGGGGGTGTCATCCCAGGCGCAAAAATAACAAAGGGAACTGAGCCAAAGGCCGGTCCCACCCCGGACGAACGATGTCCGGGAGTAAAAATAAGAGGACCGAGCCAAAGGCCGGTCCCACTCCGAACGAACGACGTCCGGGGGCATATATAAAAGAGGACCGAGCCCAAGGCCGGTCCTACCCCGGACGAACGACGTCCGGGGGTATATATAAAAGAGGACCGAGCCCAAGGCCGGTCCCACCCCGGACGAACGACGTCCGGGGGCATATATAAAAGAGGACCGAGCCAAAGGCCGGTCCCACCCCGGACGAACGATGTCCGGGAGTAAAAATAAGAGGACCGAGCCAAAGGCCGGTCCCACTCTGGACGAACGACGTCCGGGGGCATATATAAAAGAGGACCGAGCCCAAGGCCGGTCCCACCCCGGACGAACGACGTCCGGGGGTATATATAAAAGAGGACCGAGCCAAAGGCCGGTCCTACCCCGGACGAACGATGTCCGGGAGTAAAAATAAGAGGACCGAGCCAAAGGCCGGTCCCACTCCGGACGAACGACGTCCGGGGGCATATATAAAAGAGGACCGAGCCCAAGGCCGGTCCCACCCCGGACGAACGACGTCCGGGGGTATATATAAAAGAGGACCGAGCCAAAGGCCAGTCCCACCCCGGACGAACGATGTCCGGGAGTAAAAATAAGAGGACCGAGCCAAAGGCCGGTCCCACTCCGGACGAACGACGTCCGGGGGCATATATAAAAGAGGACCGAGCCCAAGGCCGGTCCCACCCCGGACGAACGACGTCCGGGGGTATATATAAAAGAGGACCGAGCCCGAGGCCGGTCCCACCCCGGACGAACGACGTCCGGGGGTACATATAAAAGAGGACCGAGCCCAAGGCCGGTCTCACCCCGGACGAACGACGTCCGGGGGTATATATAAAAGAGGACCGAGCCCGAGGCCGGTCCCACCCCGAACGAACGACGTCCGGGGGTACATATAAAAGAGGACCGAGCCCAAGGCCGGTCCCACCCCGGACGAACGACGTTCGGGGGTATATATAAAAGAGGACCGAGCCAAAGGCCGGTCCCACCCCGGACGAACGATGTCCAGGAGTAAAAATAAGAGGACCGAGCACGAGGCCGGTCCCACCCCGGACGAACGACGTCCAGGGGTATGTATAAAAGAGGACCGAGCCAAAGGCCGGTCCCACTCCGGACGAACGACGTCCGGGGGCATATATAAAAGAGGACCGAGCCCAAGGCCGGTCCCACCCCGGACGAACGACGTCCGGGGGTATATATAAAAGAGGACCGAGCCCGAGGCCGGTCCCACCCTGGACGAACGACGTCCGGGGGTATATATAAAAGAGGACCGAGCCCAAGGCCGGTCCCACCCCGGACGAACGACGTCCGGGGGTATATATAAAAGAGGACCGAGCCAAAGGCCGGTCCCACCCCGGACGAACGATGTCCGGGAGTAAAAATAAGAGGACCGAGGCCAAGGCCGGTCTCACTCCGGACGAACGACGTCCGGGGGTATGTATAAAAGAGGACCGAGCCAAAGGCCGGTCCCACCCCGGACGAACGATGTCCGGGAGTAAAAATAAGAGGACCGAGCCAAAGGCCGGTCTCGCCCCGGACGAACGACGTCCGGGGGTATAAAATTAAAAGGACCAGACCAGGGCCTGTCCCGCCCCGGGCGAACAACGTCCAACCCGAACAAATTAGTCTTCGGAGTGCAAAAGCACCCGATCGACCCTAGGCATTCCGTGGTAAACAAAGAACCAAGGGCCCCGAGCAGTGCCGAGGCTAGTCGAAGGGTCCAGTCCCGGCCGTTGGAACCAGGACAAAACCCTTTGCAATCAGTTAGTCGTGACAACAACTTCTTACTGAACGGTGAAAGGAAAAATCTCTTAAAAACCAAAGGAAGAATCAGTGTTTAAAATTTAATTACAAGCTAAACACATTAACAAAAGAACGAGGCCGAGACAAGGGCCTACAGCGCGTCCGCCCGGAGGTCCGCATCCTCCCTCTCTTTGGCCTCATACTCGGCACGCTTCGAGTCGGGATCAGGGAAGACAAGGAGGTTCATGTTCTTGTCCTTGCACCAGGCCATAAAAATGGCCTCGTCAAAGGTGACATCCACTAAGTTTTCGGCCTCCTCCTTCTCCTGACGGGTGGTTTCGTGTGCCGCCTTCTCTTGAAGAAGGGAGTCGCCCAGCTCAAGGACTCGGGCTTTCAGGATCCGGATCTCCTCCTTGTCCTGGACGGACTGTGCCGCAGCCGTCTCCAAGAGAGTCGCCCTTTCGTCAGCTATTTTTTTCGTCCGGGACAACTCCTCTTCCAACCCGGTCTTGGCACGGCTAATTTCCTCGCGCTCCGCCTTCGCGCGGGCCAACTCTTCTTGGAGGTGGGCTGTCTCCTTGCTGAGATTCTCCTTGACGACCTCCCTCTGGTTCACGGCCGCCTCTATTTCCAGCTTGGCCGTCTCCATCTTAAGGGCAAGCTCAGCCATCAAATCGGCACTCCTTTGAGATAGCAAGGCAACCTAGAGCATACGAAAGTCAGAAAAAGAAATCACCACCAACAAATGACTAAGGAACATGAGTTGAAAGTTACCGCGGTAGCCTGGTGGCGGAGAGCCTGAGAGATGAACAGCCCGTCCGGATTGGCTATCGTGGCGTACCTCTTCAGCTGGAGGTTGGACATAGTGCTCCCGACCTGATCGAGCAGATCAGCAGCCATGGGGGCAATGTCCTGGCCCAGCTTGGGGCAGAAGCCCATCTCGGCAGCTAGCCGATCCACGATCGGTTGAGGAGCGCTGAACTCGGCAGGACGATCCGAAAACTCGACCTGACGACGGATCGTCAGGGCCTTGTAAGCATCGTCTCTCCAGCATCGGCCGCTCTCCCAGGTCCGGTTGACCAGCCGGGACTGCTCGTCCCACTGAGCGGACTCCCCCTCCTCGAGGAGGGTTGGGCGGAGGGGAAGAACAGGCGGAGCAGGGATCTCCTTCGCGGTTAGCCTACTCTCCCCGTGTGATTCCTCGGCTGTCTCTAGCAGCGTCGTCCGAGGCCTCTTCCCGAGGTTGCCCTCTCGGGCATCATCTACCGGGCCTCTCTTTCCTGAGCTCCAGCTTGCGGCCTCGCCCGCTTCTAAATCAATTACCGGGGGCTGGTCCGAGGGGCCGTCTGCGGCCGGCTCCACGGCCCAGAGAGGAACCATGACCAATGTCTCGCCTGGGCCGGGCGCTGCCCCGGGTTTTTCGCTGGCGGGAAGGTGCTCCGTGCCGGCCACGACCTTTGGCCTTCTGGCCGCCTTCAAGGTCGACCTTTCCTTGATGAGCCTCCTCATCTCGCTGGCCGGGTCAGACATGTTGGAATCCTCTGCAAAAATACAAGAAAACGAAGTTAGTGTGAGAAGCCAAGCGGGAAAGCACAACAGAAACAAGAAAGTATAGCCCGGGACAAACCCTCATCTAAGCCCCGGGCGAGACTCAATTCCCTTAAAGCAAATGAGTGTATCCGGTCTCCTACGTCGTCCGGGGTTAGAAACCCCCCGTACTGGAGGAACCCGGATAGGAACATTAGGGTCTCTGATCCTACAGGGATGGGAGATGAAGGCCTCATCCCCCCATTAGCCCCAAACGCGGGGCCCGGCGGCTCTCGCCTATCCCTAGCTAAGTCCCCGACTTGAGGAGCATAAGTTAAGACTAAAGGGGAGTTACCTCGCCCCGATACGCTAGCCCCAGGAGTCCCAACGTTTGGTAGGGCATCTTCAAACAGCTCCTCCAGCTCTTCCGAGGTGGCCTCTTCCACCGGAAGTTGATTCTTCTTACGCTGGGCTGCGGTGGCCCGCGCCGCTCTCACCACCTCAGCAATGTGGTCAAGGGCTAGCCGCTCCCGGGCCTCGACGTTCTTCTCAAATGGGATGCCCCGGAGGCTAGGGACAACGATGGTCTGGGTGGCCGCGAGTAACCCTACTACCCGGAGGTTTCTATCAGTGACATAGCCCCCAACGTCCAGCTCCTCCGCGGTCAGCTTGGCGTAGAGCCTCCTCATTTCCAGGAGAAAGTCGGTGAGGGGGGTTTGGGTGAAGGGACCTGTGACCCGGAAGATACGATGAGAGATGGAAAGCGAAAGATGAGTAAAATAGAGGGTCCGAGGGAATACTTACCCACTCGCTGGAAGTCTAGCAGCAGCGTGGGATTCTTGTCAATAAGGAACCCGGATGTCATAAACCAGTAATGCCTGACATCCGGGGGGTGCTTCTAGGTGCTGGTAGGAGCAGGACAGCCACTCCGCGGCTGCAGCCTGTAAAAGCCGTCCAGGCTCTTGTCTTTGACGCTGACCTGCGGCGCCAACTTGTAGAAGTACAAGACTTCCGCCGGGGTAGGCTCCGCGATCTCTTTCGCGACACAGAACACCTTCCACCCAGCAAGCAGGCGATATGCTTGTAGCAACATTTGGAATGGTGCGATCCCCACATACGTCAGGAATCGCACGAAGTAGTCATGAAGCGGGAGCGTAGCTCCCGCGCTGATGTGGCCGGCACTCCAGGCCCCGAATCCATCCACGGACGTATGCACCCGCTCCTCTAACCTGGCCATACGATTGTGGAATAGGCCCGGAGTTGATTCGATGCCCAGCCCCGTCTCCAAGAGCTGCATCATCCGGTAGTTCCGGAACAGGTTGGGCGTTACGTCCATCTCCCACCTGTTGCCTTTGGGCGTCTTGGAGCCGGGAATGACTACAGGAGCCCTATTAACCTCCTCTTCGGAGTGAAGTGTGACGCCCGTGGCCATGGTTGATGATCTGGGAACAAAGAAAGAAAGGCCAAGCATTCAGTACCTAAACCCAAGAGAGTTGGTCGAGGTACAGGGAGTCTCCTAAGGACTGCTTGGAGTCCCGACGGATCAGGTCCGGGACTCCGGAAAGCCCCGGGACCCTGATCGGGAGGAAAGGCTACTAAGGTCCGTCCCTTGTCCAGGGAGCATCCGGAATGGTGCAACCCAAGCCGGGCAGCCTTCCTAGCAGATTCTAAGGCTCGGAGCCTAGGTACATGCATCTAGAAAGCCTAAATTCACAAAGTTGGCAATAGAATTAAAAGATACTTACTGTGTGGTGTCGACGGTTGAGGCTGGCGGTTGTCCGATCGTAAGAACGGCAGGACCTCGTTCTTGAAGTGGCACAGCCGGTGCAGCAGTTCGTCGGCGGGGCAAGTCTGAGAAGCGCCGTCAGGTTGCAGAACGAAGGTTGAGGCCCTAGGAAACAGGCGGTGGCGCAGGACTAGCAAACGGCGAAGTATTTCTTCGGCGAGGTCGGACATGCAAAGCTCTAGCGAGCGTTCTGGTTTTTCTTTTTCTTAAGCTGGTTCGGAAGTGGAAAAGTTCCGAATGTTCGTAGTCTGAGTCTTTATATCAGCCCCCAAATCCTGGCCCCCGATCCAACGGTCAGGTGCCTCTTCATCCGACGACCAAGGATCGCGCAGAAGACACTTATGAGCCCTATTTGGCCTGGATCCTCAGCACCTCCAATCCGACGGTCCGGGAGTGGCGGATGCCAAAGAACGCCCCATCCTACGGTCCACCCCATTCCAAGGAAATTAATGATGACTCTCCCCGTGCGGATGGGACGCCTCGTGGCGTGCGCTGACACCCTAACCTAGGCCTAGCAGACTTTGGGAGGCCTAGGCGACTCTTCGAGGCCCTTGCTACAGTTACGTGGCGACACGTGTGTCACTATTCTTGAAGCAGCCCAAGGGTAAACGACCTCGGAGTACATCAAATGTTCCAGGCTGGGTAACCTGCCACAACCACGGCCTTCCCGCCAAGCCTCCTGGCCTTGACAGAAATTGGGGAGGCAACTTGGCAAGAACCGCGAGGGTGGTGCAACTCTCCCCCCGGCTAGCCCGGGTGAAGGCTTGGGGGGTAAATGTTATCCCCATTTCCTGTCAGGGTTTTGGGCCTTCGTCCCGGCCCACGGTCAGGGGACCAACTCGGTATTTGGGCCTTACCCGAGGACTCCGGGCTGGGCCTGCATATATGGGTCCAGGACGTTCCTCCGGGTTCGTCTCCAGTTTGAACGGTCCCGGCAATGTCCGGAGTGCCCGGACTGTCGCGGCCATCGCATCCCCGTCCCGGCCCTGGAGTGGTCCGGGCTCGGAGTAAACGTAGCGGGCCAGAGGTAAACGAACCTGGACCGCTTCTTCCCCAGGCGTCCAGGACACTGAAACCGCCTCATTTCGAGTGAGCCTTGTCCCCCCACTTTTCACCTGCAGAAAGGGTCACCTTGGGATTATCTGCTGGCGTGTCAGGACTGCGCAGCCAAGTACTCTGACCGGTCTTGTCTCCCAAATCGGCCTCGTGACTCGAAGTGGTCAGAGCCAAAGCGCCGTTTTGTCGGGGGAATGCTTGCGTCTCAGGGCAACTAATTGGGCCTGAGCTGGTTTGGGCTTGGTGTGCTGTATATCTTTTTAGCTGGGGCCTCCACTAGGGAGGTCCCTTGTGTACATTCCTCGGATGGGTCCGGGTCGGATCCGGCCCAAACCAGATGTCCCCCTCGTCCTATAAGTACAAGTTGTAATACAACGTAAAAGAGGGAGAGAAGGCAGAATCCCTGTTCAAATATAAGTAGAAAACTCCATTGTAAAAGCTTATCCTAGCTCTAATACAGATTTATACATGGACTCGTGGACTAAGGCTAGTTAACGCCCCAACCACGTAAAACCCTTGCGTCGATCTTCCATTTTCATTATTATTATCAGTAAATACCCTTCATTAAGATAGTTACCGAAAATCTCGGTAAACACTATATATATTGCCTGAGATATGGAAAAAAGAGGTAATCATAAGTTCCCCTTTTTTGAAGAATGGGGAAGAGTGATAGCCATCATAGGTTTGCTTGGGAACCAAAAAGGTATGATTGGACGTGGGTAGGTCACTTTTTTCGAGGAGGCACGAGCTACTCTGACAGATTTGGTGGGGTAATCGAAGAGTCATTTTTCTAAAAGTTTATTTATTGTTGGTCGTAATAAATAAACTTGGGGGGCAAATGTTATCCAAAAAACAGGTATGGATGACGTGGCAAACATTTTTAACACGTGGCTGACACCTGGCAGAGGTTCTGTTCGACCATCGACCAGGAAGATTCCCCTGTTGCAGCATTTGGGTTTTATATATGACCAGCTTGGTCGTGTACTCCGTATATTTTGAGATAATCTTGTACAATTGTGATCATATCCGAGATTATCTCCCATGATACCTGATGATCCGATTATTTAGGAAAGAATATCTGTAACTAATTCATGTAATCCTCCTTGAGCCTATATAGAGAAGAAATAGCTCAAGGGAGGGACTTTTGGCTAATTTGAGTTGATGTTTACAAGAGAATTAGAGTTATTATCTTTCGATTGTATTACTCATCCCTCTAAGGCTGGTGAAACTTGAAGAACCCTAGTTCTTTGATCACTCCTCTGAGAATCAAGATCAATAATAGCTTAAGTGGACGTAGGTCATTACCAATTCGTAGGGCCAAACCACTATAATTTGTTGTGTCATTTACTATTCTTTCCATTAGATTTATTTCAATACTTTCTATCACATCAAGCATTTTGACTCCGTGACAATTGACCAAAACGAGGGTCAACAGTCAGTAAACAGAAAATGACCGATTTATCTAATGCAATGGATCCCCTCAACATTAATTTTCTAAAATTGGAGGAGAAAAATTTGAATATATTGGAGGCAAATAAGTAGAGCTATGTGGTTGAAATGCAGAGATAAAAATACTAGATACTTCCATCATAAGGCCTCCCTGAGGAAGAAAAAGAATTACTTCCTCAAAGCATATTCAAGGTTGTTGTGGCAATTATTACCAATTACTTTGGCAATTTGTTCAAAATAGCGAGCCCTTCGAAGGATCAACTTGATCGTATTTTTGCTTAAATGAATGAAATTTTTCTTGATAGTTTTACTGCTAAGGATGTTGAGGCAGCAGTTAGAAATATGAACCCTATAAAGGCCCCAGGAATGGATGACCTCCCTGGCCTTTTCTACCAAAAACTTTGGGGTACGGTTAAAGGTGATGTTACTAGAATTTGCCTAAAGGTGCTCAATGAGGATATGCTTCTCCACCAAGTTAATGAGATGCTTATTGCCCTGATCCCTAAAGTTAACCAACATACTAAGGTGGAGGAATTTCGACTGATCAACCTTTGCAACGTTGTGTACAAAATTATATCTAAGTGCCTAGTGGAACAAATTAAGTTGAAAATGGATTTGGCAATTTCTGAGTCTCAAAGCGCATTCATCAGTGGTAGACTGATACATGAAAATGCAATTATTGGTTTTGAAGGCCTCCATAGTATGAGAAAAGACAGATTCGGTAATGGGAAAAAGATCGCTCTCAAGTTGGACATGCCCAAGACCTATGATAGAGTGGAATGGGGCCTTGTGGAGGCTATGATGCTGAAACTTGGCTACGACTTGAATTGGGTCAACAAAGTTATGAATTGCATTGCTACTGTCTCCTTCTCCTTCCTCATTAGTGGAGAGGTGAAATGGAGGGTTATTTCAGAGCATGGTTGTAATGCCCTGGATAGCCAAGACTGTTACACTGTGTACTCTAAATCGTGCTAGACTCGCTAATTGAGTCATTTGGCCGTAAACGTGTAACTAAGGGTAATTAACAGGTTATGGTTAAAATTTTTGGTTAAAAGAAGTAATCATTTCCTTAAAAAGTTTAAGTTCGTACATGTGATCCCAAAATAAACCTTAAAATGTCATTTACAATTCAAAAGAATACAACAGGCCAACCTAAGCGGCAAAATTAGGGTTTTACCCAAGTTCCTTTGTGAATCCCCGGCTGTGGTGGTTGAGAAAGCTGGATATGTACACGCCGCCACCAAAGCTCTCCAACTCATGGCTAGTTCAGCTTCCCTTTTCCCTTACCTGCACCACATAGCACCCGTGAGCCAAGATTTAGCAAGAAAACTTAAACATGCTCATAAGCAGTTAATAACATATTACAAAATCATAAATAGTACGCCTAGCAGTAATAACCCTACTGATGCATGCATTCAATCCAAATAAGTGACTATAGAGTCACACCAGGGCCCGTTGCCCCAGATAAGTGACTGTAGAGTCACCCTGGGGCCCGTTGCCCTATTCTCTGTATAACTAGCCTTAGGGCTGGCCAAGCGTACCTGACACTTTATTTTCCAAGAGACCATAGGGTCGGTCAAGCGTATGCCGTGCTCCTAGATAGGCCTAGCCATATCACATGTCTTACGATGGGAATATATGCCTAATATAATTTATTATAGGTGTCAAAATAACGGATGCAGTTCCTTTCATTACCAAAGTGGCCATTCATTATTGAAGCTTTAGAGATCCATACAACTATTGATAAGATTGGCACCAAAGATGTTATGGGGAAAAATGGAATCATTAGGGAATGAGAAATATTCTTTCTGACTTACGCAAAGTACATGGGTTTTAGTGTCCGAAAAAATGATGTGAAAAGCAAGGATGACATCATTAGAATGAGAAGATGGGTTTGCTCTAAGGAGGATTATCACAGACAAACGTTAATTGATATGCCAGATAGGCAAAAGACAACAAAGCCTATAACAAGAAATGGTTGTCAAGTAGCATTTAGAGCAGTCCATACAAGAGATGGAACCTCTTACATTGCAAAATAATTCGTGTCAAAACACAATCAGGAGACAATTTCCATTGTGAAAATGAATTTTCTAAGATCCAACCGAGTTGCACTAAAAGGTGTAGTTGCTCGAGTCTTATCTATGAACAAGGTTGGGATCAAGACTTCCAATATAATGTCTCATATCGCATTACAATCCGGAGGATATGAAAATGTCCATTTTCAATTGAAATATGTTTACAACAAGGTTTTTGAACAAAGAAGAACATATGGTTCAGAAACTGATGCGGAAGGTGCTCTTGGTTATTTTGATGCTGCCACAAGATCAGATCCGTTCCTATTTGTGGATTTTCAAGTGGATGAGGAAAATAGGAGAGACCATGCTGCCTTTGGTGACGTACCTGGTTTTGATATGACCTACAGAACTAACAAATACAACAAACCTTTGATTATCCTACTTAGGGTCAACAATCACTTCGACATTGCGTTTTTGGGTTCGGTCTACTCCTTCATGAGAAGGGAGACAAATTTCATTGGATGTTGCAGAAGTCCCTCCAATGTATGAGCAATAAAGCTCATTCGGTTGTAGTAACACATGTCGATCTGGGCATGCATTTGGAAATTACAAGTGTCATGCCACTACTACAAAATATACTTTACGGGACACTTTTTTAGGACACGCACCTAAATGTAAGTCCTAAAAAATGTCTCTGGAGTTTTCAGGACTCTCATTGAGAGTTCTTAAAAATCACATTTTAGGACTCGCAATAAGAGTCTTAAAAACATGTGGGAATCCTAAAAAACCTGAATAAAATATTTAAGAGTGATAACTTTTAAGGACTCACTTTGAGTGTCCTAAAAAAATATTAAGGACTCCCAAAGTGAGCCCTAAAAACTTTTAACTATTAACTAAAATTTGATAAATACACTAAAATATTTTTGAAATTGGGAATTTTTACTTAGGGATCCACATAGAAATTTTTCAGCACACAAAGAAGAGAATAGGGTCTCGGCTGCTGGGTTTGAAACCAGGGGCGACGGCAGCAGGGCAGCGATGGCGTCGACGATCTCCACGGCAGGCGCGCGTACCACGAAGGATCCTGCTGCAGACGGTGAAGTCGACTGGTGTGTTGTCGTCGACGTGGGTTCCTGCTGCAGGCGTACGAAGGCGGAGAAGAAGGCACACACGACTCCTAGGTTCTCTCGGCTCCGACAACTGTAGCAGAGGGTCTCGGCGATGGCACTGTTGCATATGGTCTCGGGAACAGTTTTTTTTTTAATATTATGTTGAATTTCTGTTCATTTGTTTATGGATACCTGAGATTGTTCAAGCTATTGTTCTGTTTTGGATTCGTTTCTTCGTATTTTGATTGATAGTTTAAATGGTTTTTTTTTCTCTCTCTCTGTATTTTTAGGTATCTTTTTTTCGGTTTTGATTGATGGTGATGAAAATTTTGGCAGTTTTATTTTCTTATTAATTTGTTCATTTGTCAAATTATGGCAGTTTTCAGTGAGTTTTAGACTTTAAGTTGATGAATTTTGACTTTAAGTTATTCTGAACTAGGTTTCTTCTATGTCAGTTCTCTGTCTCCCCCCTTTATGGAATTGTTTGTTTGTTTGTTCATTTGGGACTGATCAAGCAGAGATAAGAACTTAGATGATGGAAAATATATTTTGCATTGGGGTTATGAAAGTTGATAGTTTCATAGAGCCTCTTTGGCTTCATAACTTAAAAATAGTTTTCTGTTCTAAAAAATAAAAAAATGTTTTCAGAGAACAAGTAGTAGTGTTTGGCTTTGTTTTCTATGAACAACTTTTAAAAACTAAGTTATAAAAAATAGAAAATTCAGAAAACAACTTAAGTGTGTTTTCAAAATTCTCAGAAAACAAACAAAGAGCAAAGGAGAGAGCAACAATGGAGTTCTTCCCTACGAAGTGCTTTGGCTCCAATGGTTCTAGACTAGTCTCAGCCTCAACATCTCCATTCTCTTGAGCATTTCACTCAATCAAGGTTTATCCATATCTTTCTCTTATCTCTCTCTTTTTGTGCCCTAGAAAAAAGATTCAAATCTGAGAAAGAATCTTTGAATTTCTTCTATGAATGATTTTCCAGCTTCTATTGGTTGATTTATTTTCCATGAGAATTTCATTACTCTCAATTTCAATATAGCTTAGTTTAGCTTAATAGTCAATTATCTCATTTCTTTTAGAGTCTTTTTTTTTTTTTTTTTTTGTATTTTTAGTATAAGTTTTGCTCTTGTTCTAATGATTTGGCAGCTTATGTACATTAATCTTTGATTAATTTTTCTTGGCTTGTTGTAAAGTTAAATGATTCACGTTATAGTTGAGAGAGTTTTGGCCTCTGCCCACCATATGTTTGTAATAATGCTCTAATGAGATTTAGGAAAACATGGTATAAGATGTTAGGTTCATTTTTTTTTTTTTGTAATAGCAAAATCATTGTTGGTTATGCTTTGAACAATTTTCATGTGAGGGCCTTAGAATTGAGTAGAAGGGACAAATGGAAGGAGTGGTCATTGATTGAATGATGATTGAAAGTATTTTGCTGGCCATTGATTGAATGATGATTGAGTAGACCCATGCAAGGATGTCTATTTATAATAGTCTTTTAGGTAGCCAATATAACGATAGGAGTTTCATCTTTTATAGTCTTTTGAGTTTGTTTGAGGTTCTTTACAATTCTCAATGAAGTATATGTTAATGCATTTAATATAAATATATTGAATATCTACTCTGCAATTATTAATAGTGTTCTAATCTTCAATAATATGTGAATGGTATTAGTTTTCTAGTTTCACAGTTTTTGGTTTAGAGGTGAATTAAGTCTCAAAATGGGTATTTTTTTTTAAATACTTAATTTGGTAGTGTTTTATGTTAGTTATTGTGTCTTTGGTTCTCAATGCTAAATTGTTAAAGTATCAATAATAAATTGGGAAGGAGAGATTGAAGATATAACAACAGGTTCCTTCTTCTCTCTACTACTAGTTTGAGAGTTCTCTTAATCAAATTTCACCGACAATGGTTGTCTTTGAAGTATTTGATATAGTATTTTGAGGTTCTGATGTATCTTTTCCATGGTTGATTTAGTCAGTAAAGACAGCTATATGTTTTCCATGATAAACATGGTTCAGTAAAGTTCTTAATACTTGTATTAAGAATAATTATGCTTATACACAGTAGAAGATCACATTTTCTATAGCATTGCACTATTGCACTATAGCCATTTAGTACATAATATGTAAATGTATTAATTATTCCCAAATATGTATAGCCGAAAGAGATTTTGTAATTATATTGTTAGCTTTTCGTATACATATGTACATATATTTATACAGAGAGAGATGAGAAGGAGGCTTTTCCATGGTGTCAACTATAAACTCTACTTCTTATTTCTATTATATATACATAGTCTTCTCTTTCTCTCTCAATTCAAACACCTTTGAAATAACTCAGCCCTGCTGCTGTGCTACCGCTGCTGTTGCATATACTACATCTATATCTGATTGTATAAAAATAATAATAAGAGAGAACTTGCATACTAATATATATATAGTGGTTATATATACTATGAATGTAGTGGTTATGAAAGATTGAAAAGTTCAAGAAAGAACAAGCAGATCGGACCGATGAGTTGAGTTCTTTGGAATCTAGTTAAGTTGAGACATTTATTGGTTATTTAATAAACTCTCCCAGTCTTAATTATTAGCTTAGTTATGCCTTTGAATTCAATTCACTCCAAGAATTTTCCATGTCATGATCTGTGAATTTGATTTTTGGACATTCACTTCATCACTTTTCTTCTTTCTGGTTTTTGTTTAGGTTATATTTGATCTTTATTTCAACACTTATTGTGTTCCCAAGATTGATATTTCTTCATTTGATATAAATATATATTAAATCTATTCCTGGATTGTATTTGAATAGACAAAATACCTTGGTTTGTACACTATGTTTTTGTATAAAAGAGTATACAGTCTAACTTTAGTCTCCCAATTTTGGGTGTAATATTGTTAGTTCTTGAATTGAATATTATAGTTCTACCACATTAAAGCATCTAAAACTTGATTTTGTTATGATCAATCACTACCAAAACTTTTTATAAAAAAGGCTTTCATTCTTTTTTAAACCTTTTGATCAACTCATTTCTGCTGGTATGAGTTGCCATGCAAGAAAATAACTTAAAAAGATGTTTTAGTTAATAGTGGTTATATATATATATATTGTAGAAGGATAATACTGCCAGGGTCATGCTCTGTGGCATGTCTTGATGGGTTGCGAGTGTATATATTGTAGGAGTGTATATATATATATTGTAGAAGGATAGTACTACCAGGGTCATGCTCTGTGGCATGTCTTGATGGGTTTTAATTCTTATTTTGCCAACACTTTCTTGAAGTTCTGTCGTGCCCAGCAACTGGGTTGGAATCCAAAGAGTACTTGGATTATAATAATATTCAAATAGTACTTGCTTTTCACATGATAGCATGCATCTTAAGTAAAGGTTTATGCCTCCATTGAAATTTTTATTATTATATTGATTCAAATGCTTGATATTTAACATATTCCCATTAAAGTCTACATGTTATGCTTGATATATTAACTCATACTCTCTTGTCATATTCCCATTAATTGTCTTATACAATTTCATGGGTAGATATGATTTTTATAATATGATTTAGTGGCCTATTTAGCAAGTTTTCTAGCATGTGGATTTTCATGGACTGCTGCATCACATTTTTTCCTTTGTTATTTCCTATAATCTTAACATTTGACCGTCTAATTAACAATTAAGTTGATTATAGAATTTTAAATAACATGACTTAGGGTAATAACATGATATGGAACATACATCTAACTTTTTTATTTTTTATAATGTTGATAATAATGTTTAGGTTAATATTTTGACTGGTCTTGAAGCATTGGATCGGTAGCTAATTGCAAGAGGTATGTTGTATTTAATTTTTTTTAATTTTCAATATTTTACAATCTTGAATGATAATTGTATTACTTTAGTGGAGTTTGAATATGTTAGATATTCATCCGTAGTGAAGTAGGTTCTGAGAATTCTGTGTGCTGCGGTGATAACAGAAGATTGAGAACTTGCATGTCTTAGTGAAGTAGGTTCTGAGAATTTTGTGTGCTACGGTGATATATGGATGAAAACCTGTGTGTTGTTTGATTTGATTGACATGTTGGTGTTGAATGTGACAGATGGCTAGGCTAGTAAATTAGGGGATATGTTGTCCGATTTTCTATAGATGGTGACATGTTGGCTTTTCTCATTTTCTTCTATTTTCAGTGCAAGATGTGTATTTTACTATGTTTTAATTTTCATGTAATATGCTTTTTTTGTAACCTATTTTTTTGTTAAATTTTCATATAGTATATTTCTGTTAATTGATGTTGTGCTTTGCTTAGATTATGTTGTTTGATTATATCATTATAGCAATTTATGATATTCTACAATTTTCTTGCATAGCACATGTTTGATGAAAGTCCCAAGTTTTATCCTATAATCTTAATATTAGGCTCCAAAATCTAAAGGTTTGAGACACCTTTGAGCATATTTGGACCAAGCCGGATATTTTTGCGCCTAACAGTATCTACTTCTAGTCTTCCACTTATACAAAGCCTTAAGCTCTTCTTTTTTATCCATTGTTTCCTCATGCAAGCCCAAGGCCTTTCTTTGCCTCTTTTGTAAACACCAATTTTTCATTTAAATTGTTTTTAGCAAATTTATGATCATGAGTATCATCTAGAATGTGTTCAAGAGAGTCTATGAGTTTTAGTTAGCCTCTCGTGGTTGCTTAACTAACTTTGTTACAACAGCCATGTGATGGGTTGTTATTTCCGTTTTGGTTTCTTGAGCTTTATATAGTCTCTTGTGCACTAATGAGAACTAACTTTTTCTATCTTTTCTTTGCTTTTCTCTTGTGCACTAATGAGCTTTATACGTACATATATATATTAATTTAAAAATTAATTCTTTTGTAGAAAATATTATATATAAATATATAATTGACCTCAATGTATCAGGTCTTCTTCAATTTGTGTTTCGTGCTAATTACAATATAGAACTAGAAGCAAGTTTTTTATTCATGCAAGTAAATTATCTTTTCTCCAATCTACATGATTTGGTGATCTTCAATATGTATGGGCTTTCAATTATTTAATTGCTTATGCAATATTTTTTTATTATGATTGGGAAAACTTTATCATGAAATAATTTATTATGTAGTATCAAAAGAAACTCGTTTCTTTAGTTTTGTTTTGTACTATTGGATCTAATTGTTTGGTTTCAAAAACAACATCCTGATTGCTTTAACTGTCATGCCTGAAATGTATCATAACAAAAGGGTAATGTCATAAATAATGTCTTCTACTTATATGACTGAATAGCTTCTTTTAACTTCTTTTTTTTTTTATCACAATTTATTGTTTTTGGTTTGATTTTATTGAGCTTCTGTTTAGTATATACAACCTTATATGCTCATTTTCAAGCTTCTTAACAAATCTGAAAATGTATTCAAAGTTTCCAATGTTTGCGTTGCCAATGAGGCACATGTAAACTTTGTGCAATAAAGAATGACATCTTTACTAATAGAAATTGAATCTCTATTTTATTTGTCTTTTTTTTACTTTTGAAGATAAATTTACACAAGAGAGTGTTGTTGAATAACTAATAAGCTAGTAAATTTGTCATGGTTCCATTTCATTGTGAAAATATTGTTGGATATCTCAGTCTATCCTTTATCTAAATTTGTGAATGACGGTAGAGGTTTGCCATGTCAAGCCCAACACTTTTATTTAATCTTGAACTTAAGACAAAATACAGTAATCTTTTAGGTATTGAGTGACTCTTATTTCTTTTATTGTTATTTGTTCTTGCATCAATTTGCATTACTCTCATGAATATCAATTTGATGTATCATGTTGGCTTCTTTATTAAAATTTGTTGTGCTGCACTATCTGATGCACTTTTAGATTTTTTGTGCTTTTCTTGCTTAGTGCTGCCCCATAAATGTGTTAGATGAAGACCACATAATAAGCTGTAATGAGAAAGGAATTATGATTATCTTGAGTATTTTGCTTGTTATGCATTCTTTTGTTTACTTAGATATTAAGAAACAACTATTATTAGAATAATTGGGAATGGAAACCATAGATTTTTCTTCATATATATAGTGCTCCACCATTTCTTTCTTTCTATTATAATTTTGGTATGAAGTATTATTCTTGGGATTCAAAAGGGTGAAATAAAAATATCACTTAATTACACTATGTTTTTTCATTTCTTTGATAAATAAATACTTTATCTTATATAAATATATATATGTATGTTATTTACCTATATTATTTTTTTTATTATGTATTTAATATGGCAGTATAGGGTCCAAATTTTTTTTGGGTGTTTTTTTAGTATTTTCTTTTCAAATTTATTTTAATACATTTTGGACACTCAAAGGGATATATTTTTTAAATCAAAATGAAAATTGTAGCAATTGTGAATAAACTTATTTATGTATACTACAATAAAAATCTAGTTATAATTTTTCATGTTCGGTGTATTATAATGTGATTTTTCATGTTTCAGGGATGGTTTTAGAAAGAAATTCATAGCAGCCAATCCTTACTTTGGAAAGGCAGTGACGAGGGTGAGTACAAGGACAAGAAGAAGAAATATATGTTGTTTGACAATGAATTTAGTGTTTTATTATATTTGTAATTTTTATTAGAGTAAATGATTTTTGTTTGAATAGTTAATTATTTACTTTGTAAATCTAGTTATATATTTTTTAAGGTCAAGACGATTATAATTTTAATAAGTTTTGTTATTTTAATCTATAAATTTTTAGATTAATTTGTATATAAATGTTTCATTTAAATCATAATTTTTAATTTAAAATAACAATAAATAAATTTTTTAAAAATTAAAAATATAACTTTTAAGGTCACCCAAAGAGAGTCCTAAAAATCTTACTTAAAGGCACTCAACAAGATCTTTTAGGACTCGCGGACATTTTTTTAGGACTCGCAGTGCGAGTCCTAAAAACCTTACTTAAAGGCACTCAACAAGATCTTTTAGGACTCGCAGTGCGAGTCCTAAAAGCATCATTTTGCGAGTCCTAAAAACCTTACTTAAAGGCACTCAACAAGATCTTTTAGGACTTGCGGACATTTTTTAGGACTCGCAATGCGAGTCCTAAAAACCTTACTTAAAGGCACCCAGCAAGATCTTTTAGGACTCGCGGACATTCTTTTAGGACTCGCAACGTGAGTCCTAAAAACCTTAGTTTTTAAGGCTCTCAAATAGAAGACTCGCGGGGCGCGAGTCCTAAAAACTTTTTTAGCACTCGCAATGCTAGTCCTTAAAAACCTTTTTTGTAGTAGTGTGCCAAACACAACTCATCGCACATGTGCATGGCATCTAAGCAACAACGTCACAATTTTTTTTAAAGAATCATTTCTTCACAAAGGCCTTCACTCACCTATTGTATAAGTACATGTCCCCAGAAGAGTTTGAGAGAAGATGGAAAGACATAATCAATAAGTTCGATCCATACATAAGGTAGAATGGTATGCCAAAGCTTACAATTCCAAACTCCAATGGGGAGAAGCCTTTTTAAGGGGTTATTTTGGCACTGGAATGAGAACAACGCAAAGGAATGAGTGTATGAATGCATCTTTTAAAAAAAAAATCTTGGCTAGTTATACGCTTAGAGAATTCATCCACTGTGTGGTTTTGGCTTGTAGTAAGTTGCGCCACTCGGAAGCTCAGAAGATGTACTTTGGTTATTGATGGTAACTCAAGAGAATGTTTTGAAAAATAAATTAAAATCATCATGGAGCTCCAAGTGAGGGATTGAATCCCAATTCCTTTAACGTTTCACGTAATTTTTTTTTTGGAAATTTCGTATATGTTCTAGTGTTGAACATGATTATCGTAAATGCCCTCACAAACCAAAACTGAACACAATTTGACAAGGTGCATCATCTTGCCAAATTGCTTCCTTCTTTGGTCCTAGTCAGTCCATTCCTAGTCAATCCTTCAATCATGAGATAACACAGGTAGTTTTGTTCATAATTCAACACATGAATCTTTGCACTCCTTTGACCCTTTTATGTAGTACTCTATAATCTAAGTTTTTTTTAATGGTTATGCAAGACTAATATCTTAGACTACAATTGTTTTCCTCTCTACGTAGGTGGCACGATATTTCTTAAACACCTATTTTACGGTTGAACATTAATGCACCTAATATTTGTGTACATTAAATACTTTCTACACTATGTATATATGCAACTAATATTAGTGTACATTGAATCTGCTAATCTAATTTAAGTTTTGGAAAACCCATATTTTTTTAAAGTTGCGTCTATCATCTAATTAGTTCAAGATTTAATGTTTACTGATTTTTAGATTAACAAACACTTAACACATTGAAAAATTCATGTATTATTTTCATATCAATAATCTGTGTACCATTGACTGTGACAAATTTTATTTTTCCTAGCATCAAACTGAATGTAATAATAATAAGTGTCGTATATGCTATTTCATAAAAATAAAATAAATAAATTAATAACAAGTCGTAATGCATGGACATGCACAAAATCTGGGTACGTCCTAGTAGGACATTAACATTGGTACCATATCATGTGTTTTCAACAAGACCTGTAATATATGTAATTTAGTCAAAACCAGATGTTCAACTAATCCATAAACTAAAAGGCTAGTTCCAAAATCTGTCATTTTCTCCAATAATTGAACTTATTGCTTACATTAATTGGGCCCCGCCAGTAGTTAACTTGTCTTCCTGCTACAATGTGGGTGTAATTACCAACGTGACCTTCATTAAACGCTTGAAATTCTTACAATATCCAATCAAATAATACTTTTATATTTATAGCCGGTTGTACAAACTTGATATAGCCGGTACAATATTTAGAATTTTTTAAAAATTTACAAAATACTCTAAATAACTCTAATATATAATGTGACAAAAAAATCATATTATAATATGTTTGTTCATAGGGTGAGAATCGTAAAAACCCACCAATAAAACTTAAAAGTAAAAATCACGCAGAAAAATTCTCTAAAAAAAAATATACACGTTCACTTCCATTTATAGGCGACGACTGATGTCCCCTTTTTTTTAAAAGAAAAAAAAAAATACTGAACCGATCACGCTCCACGCTGGCCTTTGATGTCATCTGAGGTGTATTTCTTTTGGCAATTTTATCTAGCAACTTTTCATTAAAAATTAATATTGTACCGGCTATATCAAGTTAAAACATTAAAGTAAAACCCTTGAATAATTATTCACGAATCAAGTACACTGAAGAACCTCACCGATAAAACTTAAAGTAAAACCAATAAGAATTTTTTGTTATATTTGTAGAATAACAATTTAAGATGTACACTTTATTGGTTTTATCAATGTTGATGTTGTACTCGCATAGTGATATGTTTCCTATTAGCATTACAATATTTGTTACAATAAGAATACTTAATATTTTTTAAACAAAAACAATTATAATAATAAATTGTTGAAAAACCAGTTGTAATTTAGTATGACATTTATTACGAAAACACTAGTAAATGTGACAGTATTGTTTCGTATTTGTGCACATTCTTCTAAAACCAAATTAACTTAATTTAAATTTGTTCCCCGATAATGACATTTGTACATATATATATTCAGTGTTAAATATACAATATACTATGTTTTAATTTAGAGAAAAATACAGTTATATTAATTTTTTTACTTCTTATTTAGAAGACTTCTACTTATATACGTTATCAAAACAGTTGTGAACATGATTTATTATCAAATAAAAATAAAATACCTTATGAATATATTATCTAAATCATACATTAATTTAATTAATTAGAGAACGAAACTATAAATTATCCGAATTTATCTTGTTAAATATATGTTTTTTTTTTGTTATAAATAAATGATTGGAGATATACAGATTTTTAACTCCTAATAAGTGACTAATGTCTTAAGTTACACACATATAATTATATGATATAATATCACACAAATTCTATTTCAATCATTATAGGTCTAAAATTGCAATAATCATTTCATCAAAAAAAAACATTTTATCAAAAATATATACTTAATATATACGTAAATGGAAAAAATTTAATTTTCTAATACAATAAATACATATTCAGATATTTGTATACAATGAACTGGAAAAATTCTGTAGCTGTCAATAATTAATTTTGGCTAAAAATGATTCATTCATATATGTTAAAAACTAAAATGAAAATCCATTAAAGAAAGGAAAAGAAACCAAATATAATCTGTAAATTTCAAATCTAGTAGGTAATAACTACACAAAATAAATTCATATTTATCAAAATAATAAATATATAAATAAAAACACTTGAGAAAAACGCCAAACCCTTCCTATATAAATACCACCCTATACCACACTCATATATATCCACAACTGCAAGCTTCTATAGTAATATATATCATTCATTTTTGTCATTATTGTTCTCAGCTGGTTTTAGCCATGGCCATGGACAACCTCATCATCAACAATGAGAATGAGAATGAGAACGATAACAACAACAACAATCCAAATAAGAGGGTTAGCAGGGGAAGGCAGGTGGTGGCAATGATGAAGATGGCGAATGAGAGCAATCTCCAAGTCACCTTCTCCAAGCGGCGCTCTGGTCTTTTCAAGAAAGCTAGTGAGCTTTGCACCCTTTGTGGTGTAGACTTGGCCATAGTAGTTTTCTCGCCTGGACGGAGGGTTTTCTCGTTTGGACATTCGAGCGTAAACTTGGTTATAGATCGATATTTGAACCCTGAGAATTACCGTATGACATCCCAAGTGAACTCTGCGACGTTGCAGCTGGTGGAGGCTCATCGGAACGCCAATGTCCGAGAACTTAACCAGAAACTGAGCCATGTTATGGAGCAGTTGGACGTGGAGAGGAAGCGTAGTAGTGAGCTGAAGAAGGCTCGTAAGGCTAGAGTGTCCTTGTACTGGTGGGAGGCTCCAGTTGAAGCTTTGAATGATTTGGCCCATTTGCAGTATCTCAAGTCAGCAATGGAGACGTTAAAAAAGGCTACCAGTCGACAGGCTGATCAGATCTTGATTCAGACTACTGCTAATGCAAACTCTCTTCTACCACCTAACTTTAATAATATAAATGTTAATACACCATCTTTTTATGGTGCTGTGACTACTGTAGGTGGTGGTGGTAATGGATCAGAAAGAGGACTCCCTAGTTCGGCTGCTTCTTTTCCCAACCAAGGAGGGGTAGTCAAAATGCTCCAGCAACCTAATAACAACTATCGTTATTATAATAAGAACAATAACAATAATAATAATAATAATGATAATAATGTTGGTGAGGCTAATTCTTCTTCTGCTGGTACTAGTACTGATATACCTCATTTGCAAGCTGCTATAACTTCTGGTGTTGGCAGTGTGAACCATGTCAATATGCCTCATATTCCTCAAATGCAGGCTATGAATTCTGGTGGTATTGTCAATAATCATGTCAATTTGCAGCCTCATATGCAGGTAGCTTTTGGTGGTGGTAGTACTGTCAACCATGTCAATCTACCTCCTCATATGCAGGTTAATAATTCTTCTGGTGGTGGTGGTGGTGTCAACCATATCAATTTCTCTCCTATGCCTCATCCTATGCAGCAGGATAGTGCACCCGCTGGTAATACCAACCATATCAATATGTCTGCTATGCCTCATATGCAGGCAAAGTCTTCTCCTGCTGCTGCTAGCAGTGTTGTCATCAACCATTTCAATATGCCTCCTATGCCTCATATGCAGCAACCAAACACTTGTGCTCCTGCTCCTGGCACTGTCAACCATGTCAATCAACTTCCTCCTATGCAATTGCCTATGCTACCTCAGTCTCTGCCACCATCTTCCCAATTGCTTTCGCAGCAGTCTAATCCTCAGGGGACTCATCATGCGCTCAACAACAATGTTGGATGTGGCCATGGCTTTTTCTGATTGATGATATTCATCTCTGGAGATTGTTACCAGCCACTCACACAGAAACCTCTACCTCATCATGATTTCACCATAGATCTAGAGTAGTCGTTATTTCATGTTGTTTTGTATTGTTCAGTTGTGTCATTTCTCCATTGTTTGGTTTGTGTTTTTTTGTTCTTAATCTTATTAATTAGTTATTGTCAGAAGAGATTGGAGGTTTATAGTTATAGGAAAAGTGGCTTGGTGTCTGGTTTGTAACAATGAATCGATATATATGAGAATCATATATATATATAAATATTTTTTATTAGATCTACACAAATAATTCGTCATCAAATGTTTGCAATTTTTATAAGATCTAGTGTTTCTGGGTTTTCATTTCCGAACAATATATAATAGATCTTGATAAAGAGTTTAACGATGCATCAATATATATATTTTTATATTGATCTCACCCCACTGATCATAATTAATCTCCATGGCCTTTATATATGATTATTCAAGAAAAGTGGGGTTGGTGGATATTGCAATAGATCGATATATAGTTTCATCATCATCTAATGTGTAATTTTTTTTTTTAAATATACAAGAGATTTCATCAATTACTTAATTTATTTTTGATAACATTGCAATGGATATACTTCATCATATCTAATATAATGTTTGAAGCTTTTATCAGATCTAGCGTTTCTTTTGGTTTTTCATTTCGAAGTTGATTGATCTTAAGGAGTTATCTGAAGCATCAATTAGAATATGGCTGGCGGATGTGGTATTAGTATATATGCTAGGCTTAGGGTTTCATATAGTATATCACACATATATATACACACCTTTTTTTTTTAAAAAAAAAAATTGATTTGATATTCAATTTTTTTAATAACAAAAAATGCATACTGTAGCCAAGAATTCTTATGAAATTTAAAGATATGAATAATAATATATAAGATCTATTTTCAGTTGCGTGATTTGACATAATATTAACAGTTATTGCATGTATCGTTATTTTAGAAGTAATAATAGTTATTGTGTGTAATAATAGCGGTCTTCGTAAATAGGGCAACATGTATAAAATTAATTCTTTATTAACCATATATAATATAACTTTTAATACATATGAATTTTATTAACCATAATATAACTTTTAATACATATGAATTTTTTTTTAGGAACGGGCGTCATTTTTTCTCTTACTTTGGAGATGTTTTCTATTTTTGGTATTTAGAGAAATTATAACTTAATTTTTTTTGTATGATGATATACATTATAGTTATATCAGACTTCCCGCCAATTTCTTGAAAATTCTGAATAATTTACAGTGTCTAAATAAGAATTTAAACAGTCAGTTACACTTGTGCTTGATTTTTTTATACGAGTAGAAAACAGACTATTTGAACTTTGATTTCGACACTATAAATTATACAAAAAGTTTTGAAAATGGCCATAAGGCCTATTATAACTATAATGTACATTGCAAGAAAAATTAGGTTATAATGTCTCAAAGTACCGAAAATAAAAAACTCTCCTAGCAAAAAATAATGTCCTTATTACCTAAGTAGCTCCATATATATATGCTAATATTTGAGACGCTATTAGTAATCGTTGCAGATTATTTTGTTATTTGAGAAATACTAGCGATTATTCTAAATATAAATACAAACAACTAAAAATTTTAGGTAAGAGCTAGGGCCATTAGTGTTATAAAAAGTATACTAATATTGGGGGTATACATTTATTGAACCGCCACTAGCTAGTCCTCTTAGCTACGTGATTAATCTCGACAACATTATACATTAACTATATATTTATTGTTATATAAACTTTGATTATAATTATTAATTTCGTATTTATATAACTTTTTGGACGAGCTATTCATTACTACATTACTTTTCTAACATAATATCGTAATAATATTTTACAATAAAATTGAATTATGTGAATATTTTAGATATAATACCATTATTTGATAAATACTTGTCACAAATATGATAATATGTTTTTTTTTTAATTTGTATTGCGGATAAGTATAAAAATGTAGTAATCACACGTGTAAATAAGGCATAATTTATTTAAAAGTAGATCCAACACCATGTTTTCTCCCTTGAAAAAAACTCCATTTTTTTTGTTGATGAAAGAAGTAGATCCAACACCAATATTTAATAATTTCTTTTTGGGACAAATAGCATCATTGGTTATATGTTATATATTATAGGGTGTAATTACTAACACACCATTCTCTTTTCTCTTGATTATTACCAAATATAATATTATTTTACTAAATTGACCCAAACATCCTTATCATATATTAATAAATAAGAAGATTTGCTTTTTAACACACCTTCAAAATATTTATATATACAAAATATATATATATATATGTATAATCTTTTTCTTGAATTTTATGGGGGTGGGGGGTGGGCGAATATACATTTACATATATTTATAATTTTTTTTTTCGAAAGTATATAGTACAGAGATATAGAAAAAAAATTAGGGAGTCATGGCGACCCCAATCTGCTAGTTTCTTCATTGTATCATAATTTATTTTTAGTGTTAAATCGTAGTTATATATATATATATATATATTATAAAAAGTACATACTTTAAACTCTTTTAAAAATAGGTTTATACATTTTTGAATATTGTGTTTTTTCTCATTATATGTTTGAACTCTGTATTTTGACACTTTTTAGACCCTATGTTTTGTAAAATGGTTAAAATAGAACCCTAAATCCGATTTTGGTCAATGTTTTCTCAACTAAAATCACAAATAATTTACCAAACTAACAATTCAGAACAAAAATAAAATCATTATGCTTAAAAGCTGTGTTGTTATATTCCATTTTTTCTTTATCAAAATTGAGTTTAGAGTTCTATTTTAACTATTTTACAAAATATAGGGTCCAAAAAATTATTTGTCAAAACACAAAGTCCAAACAGATAATGAGAAAAAACACAGGGTCCAAAAATATATAAACCCTAAAATTCATTTTAATACGTATTTTTATTTTGTGTTAGTCAAACACGGGATAATTCTCACAAAGTTCAATATTATTACATTTCAACAAAAAAAATCTATTAGTCAAATCAAATATTATTTACAATATGGTTCTGATATAGTTTTAGTCACAAAAACAATCTTCTTAATTAGTGTCAAATTATATAGTGATTCAAGAAAAAAAATTTGGTAGTGTGTACCTATTTTCTTCTTTTGATGAATTTCTCCAATTATTCTACGTAGTTAATTAGTTCGTAGTAATTAATACGTAAAGTTTCAAACAATTTTTCTTAGCATTAATCATTATCAAACTAAAAGGATGATAACATCTATAGGAACTTAAAATGTAAAACTTTTTTATTCGTCATATATATAACTTGATTTGGACTACATGTACAATGTATACGTGCATATATAATATTAGTTGCCTGGTAAAAACAAATTCCCTTAAAAAAAAAAAAGTCATATCATATATAGCACATATATATACAGTATATCTATTTTTTAAGTACATATATATATATACATATATATATATATGTACGTGTGTGACACATGTACATATATATAGTAAATCATTTAATATATCGCTGAAAAATGCTTATAGTTGGTCTTTTAAACTATGATATATTGTTACAATTAAAAATGCATTTAAATGTGTGTTTTGAGACTAACACCAAGGGATCGAGTCATATATTCCCTGGGAAAAAAAATTCTACTAGAAAGAGTCTATATATAATATGTCATCTCTAATATTATATATTTTGGGATATGTAACACATGTATATAATATATAACTTTTAAATTCATTATTTATAAATATATTCTTTAAATAATTATGTATTCAAATTATATATGGTTTACCATATTTAAAAAATATTCCATGAATCATAATTGGAATATTTTTTTTTCCTTTTTATGAAACGGATACTTAAAATCTATTTCAAGATTATCTCAAAAAAAAAAAAAAAACCTATTTCAAGGATTAATTTTATTATGTTTTTTCTGTTTTGGATAGTTTTATGTTGTGTCACACAGCAATATTCTAATCAAATTTTAACCAAAAAAAAATCTAATCTATTTATTAATTACATCAAATTGTATTCACAATGACAATTTTTTTTTTACCCATACACATTTTAATCATATCTTATATATAATGATAATTTTAGTCACAACAATATTCTTAATTAGTTATATTTTGATTAAAAGATTTTTTTTTGGGGGGTAGTGTCTACCGATTTCTTCTTCTGAATTTCTTCAACTTTTCATAGTTAGTTCTTACCACATATATATATATCAACTAATCATTATCGAACTAATAAAAAGATCTGATAAGAAAACGATAACACCACTAGGAACTTAAATGTTAAGTCACATATAAATTTGAACATGTAACATTGTAAATAAACGTACATTTTTTTAGTTGCCCGATAAATTATTTTTCCCTTACAAAAAGTCATATCATATATAGCACATATATATAAATGTATATTTATAGTATACCAATTTAATAAGATGTATATCCTTTCAAGATTGTTTTTTTTTAATAAGATGTACACTTTATTAGTTTATCAATGGTGATGTAGTACTATGATGATATGTTTCCTATTAGCATTACAATATATATGTTTACAAAAAGAAATACTTAATATTATTGGAACTGAAACAAATTTAATAATATAAATTGTAGAAAAACCAGTTGTAATTTAGTATGGTATTTACGAAAACACTAGTAAATATTATGTGAGAGTAATATTTGTGCACATTCTTTAAAAACCAAATTAACTTAATTTAATTTGTTCCCTGGCCGGTGAGACATTTTTACAAATATACGTTTGTTTCAGTAAATGATATACGATATACTGTAGTTTTAATTTAGAGAAAATAAAGTTATATTAGTTTATTTTTTTACTTCCCATCGAGAACATGACTTATTATCAAATAAAAACAAAGTACTCTATATGAATGTGTTGTTACATTAATTTAATTAATTAGAATGAAATTATAAATATTGTCAGAATTTGTGTTGTTATATCTATATATATATATATATATTTTTATGTTATAAATAAATGACTAGAGAATGTAGATTTTTAACTTCTAAATAAGTGATTATACATACATATAATTATATGATGTATTATAACGCAAAATTTATTTCAATCATTACAGACCTAAAAATGTAATAATCATTTCAACAAAAAAAACTATTTTATCTGATATATTTCATATATATATATATATATATATGCAAGTTGCAGAAGAGAATTTTCTAATACAATAAATACACTTGTACAGATACTGTCCTACAATGAACTGGAAAAATGCTGTACCTTAAAATACAGACAGGAGTAATTAATTTTGGCTAAAAAAATTCTTTCGTATATATGTTAAAAATTGAAATTAAAATCCATTACAAAAAGGAAAGAAAACTAAAGAAAATCTGTAAATTCCAAACCTAGTTGGTAATAACAACACAAAATAAATTCATATTTATCAAAATAATAAACATAATTAATAAATAAATCAAAATAGTTAAACAAAATGCCGAACCCTTCCTATATATAAAGACCACCTTATACCACACCCATATATCCACAACTACAAGCCTCTCTAAAATATATCTTATAATTATATATATATATATATATATTATTCCTCTTTGTCATTATTGTCCGCTGGTTTTAGCCATGGCCATGGAGATGATGAACAACCTCAACATCACCAACAACGAGAACAACAACGACGACGACGACAACAGCAACAATAATCCAAATAGGAGGGTCAGCAGGGGAAGGCAGAAGGTGGCGATGATGAAGATGGCAAACGAGAGCAATCTCCAAGTCACCTTCTCCAAGCGGCGCGCTGGGCTTTTCAAGAAAGCTAGTGAGCTTTGCACCCTCTGTGGTGTAGAGTTGGCCATAATAGTTTTCTCACCGGGAAAGAAGGTTTTCTCGTTCGGACATTCGAGCGTTCAGTATATTATAGACCGGTATTTGAACCCTCAGAATTACCGTATCACACCGCCCCAAGTGAACTCTGGGACGTTGCAGCTGATCGAGGCTCATCGAAGCGCGAATGTTCGGGAGCTAAACCAACAACTGACCCATGTTGTGGATCAGTTGGACGTGGAGAGGAAGCGTAGCAATGAGCTAAATAAGGCTCGTAAGGCTAGAGTGTCCCTCCACTGGTGGGAGGCTCCAGTTGAGACTTTGAATGATCTGGCGCATTTGGAGCATCTCAAGTCAGCGATGGAGATGTTGAGAAGGGATACCTCTCAAACGGCTGATCAGATCTTGATTCAGACTACTACTAACACAGACTCTCTCCTACCACCTAACTTTAATAATATGAATATAAATGCACCATCTTTTTATGGTGTTATGACTACTGTAGGTGGTGCTGGTGGTAATGGGTCAGGAGGAGGACTGCCTCAGCTGCCTAGTTCTGCTTCTTCTTTTCCCAACCAAGGAGGGTTGCAGCCTAATAGTAACTATCATTATTATAATAACAACAATGAAAATAACTATAATGATAATGATGTTGGTTTTGATGGTGGTGTGGCTAATTCTTCTTCTTCTTCTGCTGCTGCTAGTACTGGTAGTACTAGTACTGATACACCTCATCTGCAGTCTATAACATCTGGCGGTGGCAATGCCAACCATGTCAATATGCCTCATATGCCTCAAATGCAGGCTATGAATTCTGGTGGTATCGTCAATAATAATCATGTCAATTTGCAGTCTCAAATGCAAGCTTTAGCTTCTGGTGGTTCTGTCAACCATGTCAATTTGCCTCCTTATATGCAAGTTAGTGCTTCTAATGGTACTCTCAACCATGTCAACCATGTTAATCTGCAGCCTCATATGAGTTTCTCTTCTGTGCCAAATATGCAGAGTAGTGCACCTGCTAATACCAACTACATCAATATGTCTGCTATGCCTCAAATGATGCAGCCACCAAACACTTCTCCTGTGCCTAGCAGTGTCAACAACCATTTCAATATGTCTCCTATGCCTCATCATATGCAGCAGCCAAACACTTCTCCTGCGCCTGGCAGTGTCAACAACCATTTCAATATGTCTCCTATGCCTCATCATATGCAGCAGCCAAACACTACTTCTGCTTCTGGCATTGTCAACCATATCAATATGTCTCCTATGCAATTGGCTAATAACAATACCTCTGCTGGTGTTACTGTCAACCATGTCAATCATCAGCGACCTACTATGCAGTTGCCTATGCTACCTCAGTCTCTGCCACCATCTTCCCAATTGCTTTTGCAGCAGCCTAATTCGCAGGGAACTCATCATGTGTCCAACAATGTTGGATATGGCCATGGCTTTTTCTGATTGATAATCATCTCTCTTGAGATGTGTTGATCAAAAGTCTTCAAGTGCCAACCACCCACACAGAACCTGCCTAGCTCATCGTGATCTAGCTATAGATCTAGTGTGATCGTTATTTCATGTTGTTTTGTATTGTTTAGTAGTGTCATTTATCCATTGTTATGGTCTGTGTTTTGTTGTTCTTATTAGTAATTTTTAAGAAGAGATTGGGGCCGGGTTTATAGTTATAAGAATAAAGTAGTGGTTTGGGGTATTATTAGTCGTGTCATCATGTGTTTCGTAATCATGAATCAATATATGAGAATTTTGTTTTTTTTTATTAGATTATCTATACAATTAGTTCATCATCAAATGTTTACAATATCTTTATCAGATCTACTGTTTCTGGGTTTTCATTTCCAAACAACATAGATCTTATAAAAATAGAGTTTTATGATGAAGAATTCTGGGGTATGTTCTAGATCTCACCATTTATTTTAAAAAGTCATATATATATTTTTATATTCATCTCACCCAGATCATATAATCTCCATGGCCTGTATGATTCAAGAAAAGAGGGGTTGGTGGATATTGCACTGGATGTATATATAGTTTCATCATCTGCTATGGTTTAAAATTCTTTTAGATCTACAAGAGATTTCATCAATTAATAATTTATCTTCAAAAAACACTGCAATGGATATATATCTAATATAATGTTTTAATATCTTTTTTATCAGATCTAGCTTTTCTTCTGGTTTTTCTTTTGGAGCGGATATTGATCTTAAGGAGTTATCTGAAGCATCATTAAAATATGGCTGGCGGCTATAGCACTATAATATCTAGGGTTAGGGTCTCATAAGGTATATCATATATTTATATCTGTGTACACTTTTTTTTTTTTTTTGAGTTTGTATATATATTCATTGATCATTCTTCTTTTTCTTTTGTTTGGATAACAAAAATGTATCATATAGTGAAGAATTTCTCATGAAATTTGAAGATATCAATAGTATATATCTTTTGTAAAAAACAAGTATATAAGAGCTAATAATAGATTTAGTTGTATGATTATGTATAATATTAACGGTTTCATAATGTATTGTTAATAATAGATATCAATACAGTGTTTTGTTTTTAATCTTACAGTGCTTTGTTGTGGCCTTTTTCATCTCAAATATATATGATTTGGTTTTGATTTATTTGTATGTTTTAAAAGTATATGTTTCCAATTCCATAATTTTATCCCACCTTTTTTTTTATCTAGTTATTTTATATTATTGATAGTGAAATTCATCTTTTGTGTTTTTCAATGTTTTTTTTTTTTTTTGGTAAATCAGATAATTGTGTATTAAACCAAACATATTTACATCCTACAGCACCCCAAGAGGTCTGATATAATATTCTAATTACAGTTGATCAAACCAAATCTTGTCTCTTCTAGATGTTAGACTTTTGTATATAGTTCCTTTGATCCTGTATTTAACCTCATATTTGATGTTTTGTACAATTTTGTTCACCTGTTTGCAGCTATGTTGCCATAATACTTCATTCCTATTTAGCCATATATGATAACTCATTGCAGCCAATGTGACTATGAATACACTTTTTTTGAATCTACTGTGTCTGCTATGCCGTAAGTTACTCATCAGCCCATGTATCAACAAAGCTGGTGTCCTCCAATTAAGCCAAATCTTCATTGCCTGTACAACTCTGCTGCTGAATATACACTCAAAAAATAAGTGATTCATGCTCTCTACATCAGCAAGACAAACTACACACTCCACCTCTTGACATATTTGGAATTTCTGTAACCTTTCTCTAATTGGTAGTCTTCCCAGCATGATTAGCCAAAATATAAACCTGTGTTTTGGAATGACTAATCTCTCCCACACCAGATAATGCCAAGCAACTTCCTGCTGAACTGGCATTAGTAGGCGATATCCCTGTTTTATCATATAAGTTTCAGCCTCAAATTTCTGGGTATCCACAATCTGCTTGAAGTTATTCTTAATCATGACAATTTGCTTCCAGTACCAGCTGCTGGTTGATGGGGCCTTATAGCTCCACCAATCCTCTGAGCCCAAATATACATGGTGAACCCACTTGATCCAGAGGTTATCTTGTTTTGTTGCCACTGCCCAAATGTATTTTCCTAAGGCTGCCTTATTCCATTCTATGATATTTCTCAGTCCTAAACCACCTTCTTTTTTGGATTTGCAGAGGGCTTCCCAACCCACCAAACCCGGCCCCAAGTACTGAGAAGATGCTTTCCATAAAAATGCACGGCAGATGCTATTGATCTTCTGTAAAACTCTTTTGGGCAGAATCATAATTTGGGACCAGTATGTATGGATTGAAAGTAATACAGCATTAATCAAAGTTACTCTTCCTGCATAAGAGAGGTTCCTAGTGCTCCAAGTTCGAATTTGAATAGTCATTTTCTCTACTAACACTTCACACTCTTCAGCTGATAGTTTCTTTGAATTGATTGGAATGCCAAGATATCTAAAAGGTAGCTTACTTACCTCAAAACCAGATATATCCCTTATTCTTTGTATTTCCGTTGAGCTCATTCCGCAGCAGTAGAAAGCCGATTTAGTTCCATTTGGTTGTAACCCGGATGTCTGAGAGAACAATTTGAGGCCTTGTAGTAACATGTATACTGATTTGAAATTGCCATGGCAGAATAACAGTACATCGTCAGCGAAACATAAGTGATTTAGCCCGAGCTGAGAGCATCTTTCATGAAACTGAAACGCTGCTTTGTTACCCACTTTCCTCAAGACACGTGTGAGATACTCCATGCCTAAAACAAAAAGCAGAGGAGACAAGGGGTCTCCCTGTCTTAGACCTCTGCTTGCTGGAAAATATCCCTGTAGAGATCCATTTAACAATATGGAAAATCTAGGTGAGCGGATACAAGTCATGATAAGCTTAACCCAACGTTCCGGGAAACTTAGTGCATTTAACATCTCTTCTATAAAATCCCACTCCACCGTATCATATGCCTTCCTAAGATCTAGTTTTATCATGCAACTAGGCCTTGAGTTTTTTCTCCCATAATGCTTAACTAAATCCTGACAAATCATAATATTGTAAGCTATGAATCTCCCTTTGATAAATCCTCCATGATTCTCAGCTATCAAACCAGGTAGAATAGTTCGTAGCCTTGAACAAATCAATTTTGCAGCAACTTTATAGACCACATTGCAACATGCAATAGGTCTAAAATCTGCAACTCCAGTGGGACACTTTGTTTTCGGGATCAAGGTTAAGCTAGTAGTGTTCACCTCTTTTAGCAACTGCCCAGAATGAAGGAAGTTCAGTACAGCTGCACTCACATCCTCCCCTACTATCTCCCAATTATCTTGAAAGAAACAGCTTGGGTAACCGTCGGGTCCAGGAGCTTTTATACTTGGTATATCAAATATGGCTTTTTTGACTGCTTCATTTGTATATTCAGACTCCAGAAATTTCCTATCTTCCTCTGTTATCACACTCCCAGCTTCAATTATATTAGATCTCACTTTCCGTCTGTCTGCCATGCAAGATCCCAATAGTTGCTGAAAATATTGTAAAAAAACTGATGTTACCTCCTCAGGGTTATCTACCCAATTCCCAGCCATGTTTTGTATTGTATACACTCTATTTCTGACTCTCCTTGCTCTTATGCTTGCATGAAACAGCTGTGTGTTTTCATCTCCTTTGTTAATCCATTCCATTCTTGATTTCTGGTGCAGAAAAGAGATATAGTTGTGATGAATTTGTGAATACATCTGCCTTGCCTCTTCTTCTTGTCTTATCAGTTGAACATTAAAAGGATCCTCCTGTAAACTCTGTTGCTTCCTGAGTAAATCTTGGGAGGCTAATGAATCCGCAACTGAAATATCCCCAAAGTCCTTCTTATTTATACCCCTGAGAACCAATTTAAGTCTTTTTAGTTTCTGTACCAATCTGAACATAGCCGTTCCATGACAGGGCTGACTCCAACTCTCCTGTACTTTTTGTTTGAACTCTGGAGCTTGTTGCCACATTCGGAAATACTTGAATGGTCGTTTCCCTCCTCTAACTTCTGGGTAAACTGTCAGGACAGCTGGGGAGTGATCCAGATTTCCTTCAGGTAAGAATATGACTTCTGCCAATTCATATTTGGTGAACCACTCTTGATTGGCCATTACTCGGTCTAGCTTAGAATATACTCTGCTGTTTTTATCTTGCTTATTGTTCCATGTGAAAAAACATCCCAAGTATTTGACATCTTCAAGCTTACAATCTTCAATGCACTCCTTGAAATCTGCAGTCCCAGCTCCCTGTGATCTGTTCCCTACTCTTTCCTCTGAGTTAAGTATATCATTAAAATCTCCTAGAACCACCCATGGTTTTCTTATACTGTTTGAAAGGTCTTTGAGATCCCTCCACAGTAACATCCTCCCATTTGCATCATTGAAGGCATAAACAAATGTAATCAAAAAACCTTCGTTTCTGTTCCCGGTCTTAACCTCCAAATGCATCATCTGACTTGAACACTGTCTAATATCCACCTGAAACATAGCTGGATTCCAGCTAATTATTATTCGACCACCCTTGTGCCACGCATTATTCGAAGAAAAACACCATCCTGCAAACATTCTTGTATAAACTTCGCCAAGCTTCTGGGTTTTCACCCTTGTTTCCAAGAGCCCAACCAATCCTATCTTCTTTGTTGAGATTAGATATCTAATCTCATTTTTCTTGTTTGGATTGTTGAGCCCTCGGACATTCCATGCCATAATTCTATCCATTAAAGAGAGGTGGCTCTCCCCCACCTCCACTCTTATCTTTATTTCTATCCGCATTCTTATCTGTAATTCCATCCGCATTCCCCTGTTTTCCCAAGAGCTGGAAGTTGTTCCCAATAATAATAGGGTTTTCCTCTTGAATCCGAACTCTGCACCCTTTTTGAACTGCTTGAAATCCTTCTTCGTCCTGTACCTTCTTTGGATTCTCCTTTGGATCTTTCTCTGGGTTCTGTTTAACAACCCAAGCTTGCTTCTGAGTTGGCTGTTTCCTGCATATGCCTGTCTCATGCCCCAAACCTTGGCAATTCCTACATAGAGTCGGTTTCCATTCATATTCAACAAATACAGATATCTCCTCATCTCTTTCATTTATGAAGTAAATGAGCTCAGGAAAATCCTGTTTCAAGTGTACCTCCACCAAGATTCTCGGATAATTCAAGCGTTCTTTCCTCAAGGTAATCTGGTCCACCATCACTGGATTTCCAATTTGGCTAATTATCTTGAACAGAGCTTTCTCCCCCCAATACTTTAGATCCAAACCTTTCAGCTGTATCCAAATTGGTGCCTTCTCTACATTCTCTTTTTTAAAATCTACTGATGCAACCCACGGTTTCATGATTATAGGCTTCTTATCAAAGAACATGAATCCTCCTGAAATTACCTCATCTCGTTGCTCCACTGTGTGAAAACGAACAATGAAAATGCCATGATTGATCAGCCCCACCCTATCGACCTGTTCCTTCCACATTCTCTTTACAAAGCCCTCAAAGACCCCTAGTGGAGGATTGGCACCCAATACGTAACAAACCATAGCAGAGTTCCAAAATGCTATCTCTTCTTCAATATCTTCCAACTCTATCTTGATAGGATCCCCCCCTGCTCTTCCATTAGATACTTCCCCAAATTTTTCATTCAGATTTCTAACAGTAGAAGAATTGAGTATGGGAGGAGAGATCACTTCTTTACCTGATTTTATGTTTTGCTCACAGATTTGCGTTTGGCGTTCATAAGCTGAAATATCTGCAGTCACCTCTGCCATGCGATTTGTCGCCCTAGCCGTGTTCGGAGTAGAAGGTGAACCAGGAGCCGCCTTCTCACCGCTATCGATTTCCTCATCATCATCTGAAAAAACAACGGCCTGAACCCCTAATATTTCATCAATCGTTTTAACCTTCTTCACAGGATCCGACGAAGTCGGACCGGTCTTCTTCTTGTTGCCCGATTTCTTGATTTGTCGCTGAGCTTTAGTTCTCCTTGCCATGGCTCCAGAGAGAGAATTCTCTGAGAGAAACTCCAAAATCAGTTTTTCAATGTTTTTGTTATGTTGTGTTATGTTACTGTTTATGTGAGTTATTAGAAATTTGGAAATAATAGAAGATCGGTTGGAGGATTGAATTTCACAAATAAATTTTTAATTTTTATTATTATTTTAGCATGAGGTCTTCATTTTTTCAAACTAGTATGTTTTTTTTTTTATATAAAACAACATGTTTATATTATTGTTATTTCCTTCTTAAAAGTTTATTACTCACAAAAAATTTATTTTGTTGTTTTTGTGGGTTGTTTTTTGGTTATCCAAGCAAGATGGTTTTTAAGTTTGACTTTAAATTAACTTCAATTCATGTCGAATATGACAGGTTTATTTAATTCCTACATTCTCTAAGAGTTTTTTGTATTTAACTGAGTTATTAGGTTCTTCAGTAAAAAATGTTATAAGTTTGTTCTTCAATTTTTCTAGGTATCCTTAATCTATATTTGTTTTACATATCTATTAGCTGTTCATACTGTTAGTGTGAATGAAAAACTTGTATACCTAAATGATTGTTCTTTTCTTTTGTTCTCTTGATGTATTACACTCTTATTATTATTTTTAATGAAATATTAATTACTGAAAATAAATAAATAATAATAGATACCGGTGGCTATCAGTTATATTGTGCGTAATTATTTAAGATAATAATTGTCGCAAATAGAGCAACATGTATGGCATTAACAATTCATATTATTCATAAATTTAAAAGATTACTGCCTTATATATATGGTTTAAACTCGTCTATGAATAACTAATTACTTATTACTAGAATCTTCAACACTATTAATGATCGTCATATATTATTTTGTTATTTGAGAAGTACTAACGATTATCCCTAATACAAACAATGAAGGAACTAAAAAAATTATATTAATATAAATGTATACTTTTTATTAAATCTTCTCTGGTTCTTTTAGCTACGTGATTAATCTTGAATAGAACACATTAAATAAAGTAATGATCACGACACACCTAAATTACATACTAGATACAAGCAACGTGTAATATGCACGTTTACTTAGTTTTATTTATAGAATTTATTAATTATTTTTATTAAATTTATATTAATGTCATATAAATTTCAAATAAATATCCTATTTTAATTAAATAATTTATTTATTTTTGTTTAAGTTTATGTTTGTTATTATTTTTGAATTTGAGAGTGACAACAATAGATTATATATTATATGTTTAATGTAATATTAAATATTATACGTGGATTTTAAATTTAAGTTTATTGCTAGTTTTTTTAAGAAACACAATTTGTTGCTAATTCACTGTAGATTATATTATATGTTTAATATAATATTATTCTAATAAGTGAGTTTAAGTTTAATTAAATTTTTTTAAGTTATAAACATATGATTGTATTATTTTTAAATAATTATCATTGTAAAATATCTCAAAAATATCATATTTTAATTTGTTTAATTATTTATTATTTTAAAATAATTATCATTGTAAAATATCTGAAAATTTTCCTATTTTAATTTGTTTAATTATTTATTATTTTTAAATAATTATCATTGTAAAATATCTCAAAAAAATATTTTTTTAATTTTTTAATTATTTATTATTTTTAAATAATTATCATTGTAAAATATCTCAAAAATATCATATTTTAATTTTTTTAATTATTTATTTTATTTTATTTAAGTTTAAGTATTTACAAACTATCGTTAATTATAAGAATATTCTGTTAAATATATGAATATTCCGTTAAAATTAATAGAAAAAAATAAAAAACCGTTAAAACCAATAATTTTCGTTATCTACACACTTATTAAATAGAAGATATATTATTTACACACAATGGTATGTAATTAATTTGAACTATACAATTAAAAACGATGTGGTCCGCACTTAAAATTATTTATGATTAAAATTTAATATATCATTATATATATAAAAAAATATGTACAATTAATTTAAGTGTGTCTAGCATTATTCATATTTTAATTATTTATTTGTTCATAGGTATATAATTTAATAATGTTAATTAATTTCGTATTTATATATATATTTTTTAGGATGAGCTGCTAATTAATTACTGCACTACTTTTCTAATATAATGTCGTAATAATATGTTGTTATTTGTTAACTAAATGAATTATGTGAATATTTAAGATATAATATCATTATTTGATAAATATTTGTCGCAAATATGATAAAATGTTTTTTTTTTTTAAATTGTGGATAAGTATGGAATGTAATAATCTTACATAGAGGTGCACACGGGTCAGATTTTTGGGTTTCGGGTTCATCGGGTTCGGGTTTGCGGGTTTCGAGTTACGAAAAATGGTACCGAAACCGATCCGAAATTTTCGGATTTTTTCGGGTTCAGTCGGGTTCGGGTTCGGGTTCAGTCGGGTTCAGGTTCGGGTTCGGGTGTAATTTCGGGTTTGATGGGCCATTTCTGATTTTGGGCCGAAAAGCCCAGATTTGCAAAAATGCCATTTTTTTTTTCAAAATTGCCATTTTTTTTTCAAAAATACCATTTTTTTTCTTTCAAAAATATCATTTTTTGGCAGTTTCAGTAGTACTATGTGCGATTGTTTCTGATATTTGCTAAAAGAAGATAAAAATTAAGTTACTTAAAGTTTCTATGTAATAATAACCTTTAATTGCCCAGTAAGTATACTGGTACTTATATATATTATCGTATAGATATTATATATATATATACATGTACAACATCACAAAAACAAAAAGAGAAAATTTTCATTGATAATTTTGTTTCCAAGGAAGGCATTGGATTTTAGAGCAAGAGTTGGTCCAGCTACTTGTGCATTCTCCCTTGGGGCCATCACAACAACACTTGCAAACAAGTCCCAAAGTTGCAAAAACATTCGCATATCCTAAGAAAAAAAAGTTCATAATTTTTATCAAAATTAAATTTTAATACATGTATATATATATATATGTAAAATCTATTCAGAAAAGAGAAATAAAAAATGGTTGTTTGTGAAATTACTTACTTTGTTGAGTAGTGGAAAGAAACCTAGCTTGAACAGCCAATGATTTCTCTGAAGCAAGAACAACAAAAAGAACCAAAACAAAGAGCAAAGAAGGCTTCGAAAGACCCGAAACCTGTCTGCCTACTTATATATATATATATACATATATATATAAAATCTGATTCTGAATTATAAAATTCTAACATCTAACTTAACCGAAACTGCCTATCCTAACATATATATATATTATATATATACATATATATATACTAAATGTAAATATGTATTATGTACTGTGCTTACCAGACCGAGGCGAGGCGAGGTGTGTTGCGCCGCTGGTGGTGGCCGGTGGTGCCGCCGCGTGAGAGCTAAGGGAGGCTTCGGGCTCGTCTCGAAGGGTTGGGTCGGCGGCAGGCAAGGCAGTGGCTGGCACTTGACTTCTCTTCTTCTCTCCTCCTTGCTGTTGCTGCCGTGATGAAGCTTGAACCAAGAGGGAGGCTCAGCTCAGGCTGTCGTGGCCCGTGCTTGATGTTGATGATGGTGCTGCTCTGCTGAAGCTTGAACCGAAGGAGGACGACGAGGGAGGCTGGGGCTGGGCTGCCGCTTGACTGAAACGAAGGAGAAGAACAAAAAAAAAAGGGGGTCGGGTAAAGTTTAGGGTTAAATTCAATTGTTTCAGTTTAGATTTTGATTATATTTATTTTTATTTTTAAAAAAAATTCAGTCGGGTTTCGGGTTACACCCGAACCCGACAGTATATATATTGCAAACCCGAATCCGACCCAATTTTTTCGGGTTCGAGTCGGGTTAAACTCGATTTTGTTGGTTTTTCGAAGAAAAAAAAAACGGATTCTCCGGGTTCGGGTCGGGCGGGTTTTACGGGTTTTCGGGTTTTGCGGGTTAAATGTGCACCCCTAATCTTACATGTGTATTTAAGGTATAATTTATTCAAAGTAGATCCAACAGCATTTAATGATTTTTTTTTTGGGGGACAAATAACACTTTTTGTTTCTTACACAGACAAATAACACTTTTTGATAAAGACAAATAAGACCCTTTAATGATTGGTTATGTATGTTCCCAACAACAAAAAATGATTGGTTATATGCTATATTATATATAATATTATTAAATTTACTATAATTATATACATAGAGTTACATCTAGAAATGATGAAATCATTATTACTTGGATTAGTACTACATATACAGCCTAACTAAATCTTCGATAATCTTAGTTTCGAGGAAGTACATTGATGACTTTTATCATTTCAGATTATGTTGTGCTGACATATATTTTATCCTCATTAACAGAATATCAATTTATGTATTTATATAATTACGATTATATTATTTCAATATTTTTTTTTGCAGCAATTATATTAGTTCAATATTAATCTTTTGAAAAAAAAAACACAACAAATATTAAATTTAATACAATCACTATAAAATATCTCACATCTAGTCACAACAAAATTTGTAACTATAGTGAAAAACTTGTAACACCTACATTGTCATTCAAAAATATGATTAGTCACAAAAGTCATAATTTATAATTGTGACTGAATGTGGTTTCAGTAATCACAATAAATTTTATCATTATATATAATAATTGTGGTTAAAACTATATTAGTGACACTATTTGTGTCTAAATATAATTTTTTTTAGTCCCAAGTAATTTTTGTTATGATTAAAAGTGACATTTAGTCACAAAATTTGATCACTAAAGGATAATTATTTTTATGGTGGATGCAAAAAATATATATTTTTACAATATTATCTTTAACTATTATTGAAGTGTAATATAAGTACGAATAGGTATTGATGGAATGGTGAGCATAGCTCATGCCAAATAAATTGCAAAATAAAAGGAGAAACCTCCAAAATTGGAGAACATACTCTCTCTCAAGACTCTATTTCAAATTATCAATAATGAGTAGTATCTTATTACATTTCCACTCGTAAGCTTATATAGCCCACTAACAAATATGACATCATAGAAATAGCATAAAATAAAACACTAAAAGCAATAAACTAATTGTTTTACCTAAAATTAGCATGATGACGTGGTGCAAAATTATGACACGTGATGGTCAAACGACAACCTAATCCACAAACACCACGTCGACCCTCGGCCAGAAATGAATATTGTTTTTATTGCTAATTGGATTTAAAGGCACTTTGAATAATTGCTAACTAGGCTGGTCGGTGCACACGACCAGAGCTGGTCGGATAATACGCGAATAATCTTCAGAATTGGTTAAGACAATATATTTACGTAATGTTAAGTTACCTTGTATTATTTTATAAACATTTGTTACAAAAAATTGTGTAAGGCCCATGACTTATTTATGTAAGTTCCTAAGCCTATAAATAAATATCTTAGTGAACCATTATTTCTTACGTTGTAAGTCTTAAACTTCTAGAGAATCTACGTTTCTAAGTGCTTTTATACACAGTTTATTGTACTCTCTCAAACTCGCGAAACTCAGTTGATCCAATTCATCTGATCGCGGGTTTTGAGAATTCTACATAAATAAGCGTACTAACATTGATGTAGGTTATTATATTCTGGGGCCGAACCACTATAACTTCTTGTGTCGTTTATTATTATAAAAGTTCATTTCTCATTTTACGTCGTTTAATTGACTTTATGTCATTGGCCAGATCAGTGATCAACATTTTGGTGCATTCATTGAGAGCTAAACTCAAGGAGATCCACTGTCAGATATTAACTAAGCAACCATGCCTCCTAAGCCTAAGAAGACTCAAGGTCAACAGGCAGGTCAAACATCAGAAGGCCCTCAAAATCCACCTCCTCCCCAGGGGTTACTGAAGAGGAGCCTCAGGTGGAATTAGAGGAAGACAGCGAGGAAATAGATGCTAAACCTTGCGAGCAGCCATGGGGATGTTTCAAGATGAGGTATCCACTCTAAAGGCTAACTAGGAGAATGTGGTTGGGACAATGATCATGCAATAGATGGAGATTGACAAGCAACGACGAGAGCAAAATACCAGACAGGCGAAAATGGAACATTATCAAAGGGATGCTACTACTGCCTTGGATGTTGATATTCAGCTAACTCAGCGGTTTTAACCTACACAGATGCCTTAACAACCTGAGCAACCTCAAAATCCTCCACCACCTCAGGACCCTCATCACCCAGAACAACCTCGAGCTGCTCAACCAGAAGGTTAGCCACATAATTATGGCAAACCTAACAAGCAACGTCCACCTCAACGTTATGTTCTAGTAAGTGAGAAAAATCCAAGGAAAAATAGATACGAACAATGTCCTCGAAGCCCAAGACACCTGGTAACTAATGAACAAGTTCCCTGGAAGGGGGCTAGGAAATGTCTTTTCAGGAAATATGATGCAACCCGACATTAGCTATGCATTTAGAGGTTCCCCACAGCATAATAATGCTTCGGGACCTAGCGACCAGTGCAGGCCACCCCCTGTTTACCTTAACGACTTTGGTCGTAAAGAAGGAGATGGCATGAATAGCCGGTCTCGGACCCATCAATCATAATTTAGAGACAGGCAGGACTATAATGAAGGAAATCTCTAATATTATCAAAATCCAAGGAGAAATGATGGTCGAGCAGACGAGCAGAAGCACGCACAGTAAGAGCCTCCGCTTATGAACTATCGACTAGAGAGCCAAAATGCAGAGGGCAACCAAGGCAGCCTAATGTGTTCAATCGATTAGGAGGGGTCAGCCAGTGACGCATAGAAGAAGATCTGAGGAATGTGTTGAACGATCAAAGAGAAAGGCACGATGAACACATTCCAGCAGCTGCTCCTGCTCCCGCAATTCCAACCGTTGTTTAAGCTCAAATTGATGTGTTGAATCTTGTCGTATAACAGCAGGTCAGGAGTAAAACTTTAGATATTGAGTATGACTGAAGAAATGACACTCCGTTCTTCAGCAAGATTACACTAGCAAAAGTCCCAAGCAAGCTCAAGATGCATGTTCTGCCCTGCTATACTGGAAAAGAAGACCTTGTATCTCATGTTAATAAGATTGAGATGCAAATGGATATTCAGAAAGTATATGAAGATACACGATGCAGGATATTCCCAACAAGTTTATCTGATTCTGCTTAGGAGTGATACTTCAAATTTCAGTCTGCCACCATTACCTCCTGGGAGATGTTCGTCAAAAAATTATACAGGCAATTCTATGTTGCTCGCATACATCCCACGGAAGCTAATCATATGATGGATATAAGGCAAAAAGAAGGTGAACCTTTGAAGGAATACATCCAAAGGTTCATGAGAGCAGTTGCTCGGGCCAAAAATGTGGGGGCGAGGGAAAAATGATGGTCATAACAACAGGAGTACAAAGACAATCCCCACTATGAAATAGCTGCGAAAAAATGGCGTTAAAACTACCCAGAAATTTTTGGACAGAGCAGATAAATATATCAAGCTAGAAGAGGCCATAGCCAACGCAGGAAAGGCTCCAAATATATGGAACAGGGTAATAAGAAAGAACCGACCAAAGTTGTTAGTGGCTCGAGTAAACCAAACAATAATGGTGGGAAAAATAATGGCAAGAACGGGGAAAACAGGCGAGCAATGACACTGCTACATTTGATAACAAGTGTTCTAAGCAGAAAAAATATGAGTCAAGATTCACCAGCTATACAGGGCTGGTCGATAGTCGAGCTGAAGTGTATCAAGCTAATCACACTACTATGCCTTTTAGGCGACCATCCCCCATTAGGAAGGACATCTCTAAGAGAGACACACAAAAAGTTTTTTTGCTTCCACAATGACCATGGCCATGACACAAAAAAATGCAACCAGTTAAAGGATGAGATCGAATTCCTAATCCGACAGGGACATCTGAGGAGATATATATGAGCAGGGGCTGACGCCCAACAAACAGCTGCTATAGGCAACGAGTAAATGTGAGGACGTCAATGCTTGCCTCCATTAAAGCATGTCACTGTCTTGGGCACCCTACTCACTATCTGTGGAGGACCACACTTGGCAGGTGATAGTGCTAAGGTGAGAGAGAGATACGCTAGGACCCTACGTCGTGAACAAGATATCGAAATGCTAACAGTCAAGGAGCGGACTTCCAAAAAAGCTCGAGTAGAGGAAGACTGTATAAATTTCTCTGAGTGGGACTCACAACATGTTTGGTTCCCCCACATAGACCCCCAAGTTGTAGATGTTTAGATAGCCAACATGATGGTGAAGAGAGTGTCGGTTGACACAAGAAGTTCAGTCAACATATTATATAAGTCATCCTTTGAGAGAATGAATTTATCTGTACAAGACTTAGAACCTCGCAAACAAACCATTTATGGATTTTCTGGAGAAAGGATCGCACCAATAGGTTCAATCAGGCTTCTAGTGACGGCAGGAACCTCACATGCGAACATGTAAAACGTCGTATCTTGTCTAACTTTGCAAAAATACCATTTTAATGCTTATGTAGGAAAATTCCAATAAAAGTCCAAAATTTCAGTGGGCCTTATCAAAATAATGTAGTATGGGCCCAAATGTTTAAAAACAAAATAGAATGTCTTTATGAAATTTTGTAGAAAATAATACAATCCACTAAGATTGAGAATGAAATAAAAATAGATTAAACATTATTCTATGGCGTTTCTGGATCGTCCCCATCCACTGGCCTCTCGCAGCATACATACTTATGACCATGAAAACTCCCAGCTCACCATGCATGTTACACTAACCTAACGCCTACCTGAAAGGAGAAAGTAAGGGGTGAGCTAAAATCCCAGTAAGGAAGTACAAACAAAATATTCAATAGAAAAATTACAACATTTATATATTGGGAATACTTATACATGATCTTATTTATTTTCATGTAAATCATATATTAAACAAATCAATATAAGAAAACTTAGAACATGTTTTTATAATTGAATTAAACAGAGATAATGGTAAGAACACTTGCATTATATGCAGTGGAATGAATAAGTCATTTCTTCAGTTTCTCTAACCCTTGTATCATTTATGTCGCAGGGTATTAGGTTTCAGAGAAATTAAAGAATATCAAATGAAGAAAATCTGTATATTGATCTCTATTGATTAAAGAGGAACCAACACCTTATATACACTAAGTTAGTTAGAGTCTAACAAAATAGACAAAGCTATTAAGTAACAGCAAAGAAACAAAAAGCTGTTAAGTAACAACAAAGAAACAAATTAACAACCTTAAGTATTATCTAACTAACTAACTCCTTAACAGCCCCCCTTAAACTCAGTGTGGATAATGACACCACATCGAGTTTGTCCTTGAGATCAGAAAATCTAGTGCTTGAAATAGGCTTGGTGAGATAGTCAGCAATTTGATCGAGAGCTGGGACATGCTTGACACAAAGCTGATGTTGCAACACTTTGTCATGAACAAAATAGAGATCAATCTCGATATGTTTTGTGCGTGTATGAAGGATAGGATTTGCAACAAGCATAATAGAGCTGAGGTTGTCACACCACACTATTGGAGGCACACCAAGAGGTAGACAAAGTTCCTGAAGCAAGGACTGAATTCATGAGATCTTAGTGACAACAGTTGCTAAAATATGAAAATCAGCCTTAGTGGAAGAACATGAAATTGTGTTCTGCTTTTTGGACTGCCAAGCAATGAGATTACCACCAAAGTATATGCAGAAACCTGTTGTGGACCTGCAATCAACAGGATCTAAAGCCCAGTCAGCGTCACTAAAAGCTTCAAGGTTTAAAGCAGCTGATCGACGAAGATGAATGCCATGGTCTAAAGTGCCAGTAAGGTAACGAAGAATCCTCTTGACAGCAACCCACTGAGAAGCAAGATGATTATGCATAAATTGGGCTACCTTGTTGACAGAGTATGCAATCTCGGGTCTAGTGATAGTGGCATATTGTAGAGCTCTGACAATAGATCGATATAGGGTGGCATCTTAGACATGATCAATTGGAGAGTTTCAAACCAGCATTTATAGGAGTCCCAATAGGCTTGGCACTTTGCATCCGGGCACGAAAAATAAGGTCCTAAATATATTTTTTCTGTGACTGGGGTAGAGTTGCCTATGATCAAAATATCATCCACATAGACAAGAGCATAGATGTAATAAGTTGAAGTTACACACATAAATAATGAAGAATTAGGTTTAGTAGAGACAAACTCGTAGCTGAACAACGCAATAGACAGCTTGTCAAACCAAGTCTTTGGAGCTTGTTTGAGACCATAGAGGGCTTTGTGAAGGCGATAAGCTTTTGTAGGATGTAAGCTATCTTCAAACCCCGGAGGTTGGACCATGTACACTTCCTCTTTCAAGTCACCATTGAGGAATGCATTGTTAACATCTAATTGACAAATGCACCAACCTTTTGAGATAGCAATTGTCAAGAGAATTCGAATTGTAACTGGCTTCACCACAGGGTTAAACGTCTCATTATAATAAAAAACATGTTGTTGGTGAAACCCTTTAGCCACAAGTCGTGCTTTGTACTTATGAATGGACCCATCAGGAGGCAACGTGGGAGTTGGAGGAAGACATGCGAGACCGGTATCCGGAATTGTTTGATAAGTAAATTTCGAGGAAGAAATTCTTTTTAGTAGGGGAGAATTGTAGAGTCCAAGAACTTTACTTAGCTAGTTAGATAGTATTAGTAATAGTAATAGCTAGTAGTAGTTATAGTATGTTTATTACTGTGGATTTTGGTTCAAGCCGGGACTTAGTTGGACACTCGTACCAACACTTATAGATTTAATAAGTTTAACCTATAGTTTAAGAATATTAATTATAACATAAGGTTTGATTAATATAGTTGATTATGAAAATGATATTTATTATACAATAAGGTTTAGATAACCAATAAGATTATGACACTTGTCATGTGCATGTTTATTAAGAAATTAAGTATTTTTGAGGAATAGTTTATTAAGAGTAATATTTGAAAATCCCAGAGTCTGCCAGCAGCTTTGAAATCGTTATAGGACTCAATCAAAGTTGTTTACTTAATTCAACTTAGACTGAAAAAGTGCAATTACGTGTATAATATTTCAGCGTATGCCGATATATCGCAGCTCTAGGGGGCGATATATCGCCACTCGGGGAATACGAAAAACACGTAACTTCACACAACCACTTCGACGAGCCTCAGGAACATAAGCCCAGGCGATATATCACCTAGAATTGGCGATATATCTGTAACGCCCAGCATGGGCGATATATCTGTAACGCCCCAACTCCAGGGACCGTTACGGTGCACATTATAAACAATGCTAAACTCGCTAATCGAGTCATTTGGCCATAAACGTGTAACTAAGTATGATTAGCAGTTTAGGGATTAAAAATTTTGATTAGGATATAACGTTTCATTAGAAAGTTTACTGTATACATTGGGATCCCAAAAATATAATTTAAAGGTCTATTACAAGAAAATATTTACAACCAGCCGATCTAAGCGGCAAAACAGGGTTTAACCCTAGTTCCTCTTTCAACCCTCGACCGTGGCGGTCGAGCAGCCGCATATGTACACATCGTCACCTAAGCTCTCCAACTCAAGGATGGTCCAGCTTTTTTTTGCCTTTACCTGCACCACATAGAACCCGTGAGCCGAAGCCCGGCAAGAAAACTCAATATGCTCATGAACACTCATATCACGATATCAAATCATATTTGGCATGCCTAGCAAACATAGCTCTATTCAAGCATGCAAAAAAATTCAAATAATGCTGGGGAATCTAGGATAAGAAATCCTGCCCTCCTGATTGGATGACTATCAAGTCAATCCTAATCAGATGAGTGATTTAACACTTGAGGTTCTGGTAAACCATACTGAGTAACTGACAAGCAAGTCACCACGGGGCTCAGCACCCAAAGCCATGCAAATGATGATCAGAATGATCATACAAAGCTTATAGCCCTGAACAGATGAGTGAATATCACTTTAAGGTTCTGTTAACCATACTGAGTGACTGACAAGCAAGTCACTATGGGGCTCAGTGCCCATAGTTGTGTAACGAAACCGTTACCTGGGCTTTCTTGCAATGGCTCTAATCAGATGAGTGACTGATGGGTAGTCACTAGCTTAAACAGATGAGTGACTAATGGGTAGTCACTAGCTTAAACAGATGAGTGACTGATGGGTAAGCCACACAAGCGCTTTTAGTTTTCATCGAACTTGAGGTCTGTCCAGCATTAATGCTCTTGTTGAGTCATCTAATGCAGATGTAGATTAGATCTAATCTTTGTTGGCTTGCGTTGAATACACTAAGGTCGTTCCTGACTTATGAGTCAGCACTGTGTGACAAGTGCTTAGTACCACTGCTGAACTTGACTAATGAGTCACAGCTTCACAGTTGATACTGACACATTTTCCAATTCTGACTAATGAGTCAGTGCCACGCACAAGTAAGCAATGCTACCAAACATGTATCGTATGTCAAATATCCAAATACAGGGCATTCAGCACGCTTACTTAACAATTGCTAGCATAATTGGAATCATGCATAAACACAGAGACTCAAGCTCTGAATAGTCTCATATTCAATATTCATGGCATGTCCTAATCACGTGTTTCTCGTGCATCACAAGCATCACACTTAAACATCCAACATGCCTCAATAATAACCATACACAAGTGAGCAAGATCGCTAAGCATTCAATATGCTATCAATGTTCAAATTTAGACATCCAACATGCATCAAGAATAACCATGCATGTCACATATGGGGTGTAGTTTTCTTACCTTGGGTTTGAGCGAGAAATAATATAAGAACGACCCTTGAGAACGATCGACATTTTAGTCCCTTAGCGGTCACCTAGTCATAACCAATTGGAATCTATTAATAAAGTAAATCATAAAAAGGTTTATAATCTAAAACCTCACTCCTGGGATCCATCCCACGCTCTCGGGAATCTCAATCTACCCAAACAAGGTAAAAGAACTCATCCCCGAGCCTTAAAAGTCATCTCGAGCCCTAAAATAGGCTTGATGGAAAAATGAACCAGCGCTGCAGCCCTATTAAATGGCGCTGAGGCACTATTTCAAGTCAGAGAGGCCCAGCTCTCTGCCCTGCCTAGCGCTGCTACGCCAATCACATACCAGAATCTTTTTGGTTTCCTTCCTTGCGACTTCTCCTGAAAAACAACCCTTCAAACCAGCCCCAAACATCACCCAAACATGCCACTCAACCCCTAAACTTCATACATATCACAACCTCATCAAAACCCAATCAATCTTATTCAAAAACTTCCATGAATTCTCAACTTATCATCTCAAATTCTCAACTGAAAATCCATAAGGAAAAACAGAGTATAGCTTATATTCATGGATAAAATCTTACCTCAAGTAGGATTTAGATCCTCTTCAATGGAAGAATCAAAGTTCTAAGCCTCAAACCTTGATTTCCTAGCTTGGTTCTTCAAGTAAGGTTCAAAAATTAGGAAGGAAGAAGAAGAGAACGAGAGGTACGGGAGAGAGAGATGAGGATGATAATGATGCTCTATTTTTCTTATACTTTATACAGCCTTTGAATGATACATATCCTTCACCAAATGACCATATTGCCCTTAGGTCAATTAAATCCCTCTAAAGACTTCCAAGGGTAAAACTGTCATTTCCCGCCTATCTCGTTAATTATAATTAACACCCTCCAATTCCTGTTATTCTCAAAATTCTCACCTATCTTGTTAATTATAATTAACACCCTCCAATTTCTGTTATTCTCAATATTCTCAAATGCTAATAATTCATATCTCATTACCCTTTAATTCCCGGCAACGTTCTAATCATTAAAATCACCCCGAGACTCACCCCGAGCCTCGAACTTACCCGGTTATGACCAGACCAAAAACTTGCATTCCATGATCGTCTCATGCCGAATGGCTCGAAAAAATCCACATATAATGTGGTATTATTTATAACTCACCCACATGCATGAAAATACACAATCACGCCCTCAACGGGCCAAATTACCAAAATGCCCTTATAATAAAATGTGGACCCATATGCATGCATTTATCATCATATAATAATATAATTCACATAAACATGCACATTAACATTAAATAGCATAATAAATCAATTATGGCCCTCCCGGTCTCCTAATCAAGGTCCTAAACCTTATTAGGAAATTTGGGGCATTACAATATCGGCTCTAGGGCATGATTTTTGAATAATTTTGAAACCGAGCTCATTTTATTCCATAACCTCTTGATAAGTCCAGAATCTTTTTGACCGAGTCTTAAGCCTCTGCTGAACAAATATTCAAATTATTTTCTATTAAAAAGTCATTATTTTTATTCAAGCTAAATGAAGATCTTTTCATTCTTGAACTCTATAAATAGGACCTAGTACCCAGCCATTTCTTTCATTCTTCAAGCTGAGTTCAGAGCCTTCAAGCTGCTAGGTTTACTTTAGAGTATTATACACTTGGGTTGGGGTTATAAGCTTTATCACTCTAAGCTTATTAAACACTTGGGAAGTAAGGATAATAATGTGTATTCCGATATTGAGGTGTAGTTCGATTATAGTGCATTCAAGGTATTCCTATTTCTAATTCCTTTCTATATTGTTTCATTAGTTTTTATAGTTTTTCTCTACTCAATTCCTAACTCGCTATTTTCATTCGTGGTTAGGCATCTAAGTTCTTTGAACTTGAGGTTCTTGTTGGTAAGTATCTTTTCTGTGGTTTAGTTCATTCCTTTTCATCTCTTTCTTTTAGAATACTCACCTTTCTATTAAGGGTTTTTAGGAGTATTCCAAAATCTCGTCCTTGTTCTCACATCCCGGTATTTGGTAAGGAAAATAGGATAGTATTATATGCTTATATGATTATGCTATAGTATGTTTTTATATGTTATGATTATGCTATAGTATGTTTTTATATGTTATGATATATGTTTTGGGTCTTATAGTTGCTTAAATAGCAAACCCCAACATTTTTATGTTTTGGGGCTTATAGTTGCTTAGCTTGCAAACCTCATTGTATTTTGAGGCTTACAGTTGCTTAGTTAGCAAACCCCAATAGTTACCATGTACATGGGTTAGAATTATGATATATGTTTATAGTGAATGTTTATATGTTTATGTTTATGGTGCATGCTTGTAGTAGATTTTCCTTGTTGTGCATTAGGCTCATTCCTTTGTTTTATATGTGCAGGAAAATAGTTATGGCGGTGGTAAGATTCTTGGCAGCTTGGGATTGTGTATTAAGGGAGAATGGAATCGGTGGACTGCATGAACAATTCGAGGACGAAGTTGTTTAAGTCTTTTAATTATGATTTCTATGTATTTCCGCACTTAATTTTGTAACCAATTTATTTAAGATTTAAGTTATGTTATGTTTTATTTTCAAAACAATGGGATCCCATATCCTAACCGAATTTTTATGTATTTAACTTTTGCTTTACAATTTTTAATAAAGTTATGACTATTTTGTATGTAAGTTTTCTTAAGAATAGTGTCTATGTATAAGTAGTTTTAATGGTCCAAAGTCTAGAATAAGTTGGGTCATTACAATCCCCGAGGCTAGATCTGTAAATGTGGGCGGCCCGGCCCGGCCCACATTTTTTGTGCCTCCGAATAATTCGAGCCAGGCCCGTATTTCAATTCGTGCCGGGCTGGCTCGGCCCATATTTGAAAGAGTAAGCCCAGCACGGCCCATGGGCCCAGCCCATGTCGTGCCGTGTCGGGCCGCCCACTTTCCTTATTCGGGCTGGTCCACTTTCCTTATGTGGGCCCACTTTTAAGCCCATTTTATTATTTCCAAAAAATGTGAGGAAGGGGAATTGAACCCTCCACCTCCTCTTTAACAATCAATGGACTCACCACCAATCCAAATACATTTCTTTGTTTAAATTATAGTTTTAGATATTTTTATATACTTTTTAACAATACTTTGCACAAAATTATATCAAAGATAATTATTAGAATTTGAATACCTAATAATAAATACTAAAAATTTTAACTCACAAATCTTAAAATGAATTAATATAATTATAAAAATATAAAATTGAGAAAAATAATAGACTTTTATTATAATTATAACTTATAGATAATTGACTAATAAAAATTTATTATCATTATTAATGTCAAAATATCGGGCTTTTTATCGTGTAGTGCTTTCGAGCTAGTTTGTTCGTGCTTTCGTGTCGTGCCTTCGGGCTTGTCGTGCCGTGACGTGCTCATGCCCATGTCGTGTCGTGTCGTACCGTGTCGTGCCAATTTTCAATTCGTGTCGTGCCTGGCCCAAGCCCATATTTTTTCGTGTCGTGTCATGCTTGTGCCTCCCGGGCTTGTGCTGGTTTTGTGCCGTGATAGAAAGCCCGGCCCATATTTACAGCTCTATCCGAGGCTCGTCTAAGCGTTCATGCGAAGTTACATATTTTCGTATTCCCCGTGTGGCGATATATCGCCCCTAGAGCTGCGATTTATCGACATACGCTGAAATATTATACACGTAATTGCACTTTTTCAGCCTAATTTGAATTGAGTAAACAGCATTGACTGAGTCATATAACGATTTTAAAGCTGCTGGCAGATTCTGGGGTTTTCAAATATTTTTCTTATAAAACTATTCCTCAAAAATACTTAATTTCTCAATAAACATGCACATGACAAGTTTCATGTTCTTATTAGTTCTATCTAAACCTTATAGTATAATAAATAACATCTTTATAATCAGCTATATTAATCAAACCTTATGTTATAATTAATATTCTTAAACTATAGGTTAAACTTATAAAATCTATAAGTGTTGCTACGAGTGTTCAACTAAGTCCCGGCTTGAACCAAAATCCACAGTAATAAACATACTATAGCTATTACTACTACTACTACTACTACTATCTAACTAGCTAAGTAAAATTCTTGGACTCTACATAGTTTCAAGAGAATTTTGGGGTGACTTGACATTTTTGGGTTACTATCATCTTTTCTACATTTTCTCTCCTCCTTTTAGAAGATCATTTTGTGCCAAGTATGTATTTCTTTTGTAATATGTTTTAGATTCTAATTATGTGCTTCTAATCTTTTTCATAAGATTATTAAGATCATGATGAAGCAACTTGTAACTAGAGAGTATTTATTGTTGTATGTTGATTTCGCTTGTAATGCAACAAATTTATGGATTTTTTCTTCTTCATATATGTCTTTGATATCTTGAAAAACATAATATTCTTTTATTAAGATATGTCATTAAATTGTATACATTCAATGCTTAGAACAAAAATATTATGTTTTGCCTTATAAATAATGTTATTTGATTTTTTTTTTATTAAGTTGATTCACATTAAATACTTTATACTTATATTTTTAAAAAGTGAAGAAAAATCCTATCTTTCTTAGAAATAATTTGTGCTCAAACTATAAATCTATTTTGAATGTGATAGTTTGATTTATTTCAACTTTCAATAACCTTGGGAATCAATATACTAATAAATATTATTAATCTTAAATTTTGTGGATTCTAGTATCTTAATATTGTTTCTTTTACAACTTGTTTACAAATGATAATTTGTTTATTTTTCTTGTCTTAAATAACTTTATCTTCTATCTTTTATTTTATTTTCTTGACACAAAATCTCATCCATCTTTGGAGCTAGGTTAGAGTGTATTTAATTTTGGTTTAAAATAGTTTCTTTTTTATTTTAGTAAATTCTCTTGGGTTCGACGTCCTTGCTTACACGAACACTATTCTATATACTTAATTCGTGCGCTTGCGATTTACATTTTAAAACATACCAATTTTTGGTCCAACAACCCCAAATGTCAATGTGAACTAAATCAAAAATATTATCAACAAAATTGTTATGAGATATAAATGGTAATCTTTTTTGTTTTACAAAATGGCAAATAGTACAAAGAAGATAAGAACACATAGAATCTGAAACAATTATGCCTTTATTGATGTCTTTTGCTATCAATGAGGGATGACCAAGGCGTGAATGTCATTGGTTCCCATTATTACAACTATTGCAGAAAACAGAATCAGAAAAAAAAAAAAGGTTTTTTTTTTTTTTGTAGAATGTAGAGATTGTGGAGCTTCTTTGCAATCCTAATCGTGTTGTTCCGAGAATGATCTTGTATTAAGTATTAATTTGAACTTGAATTGTTCAACCATACATTAAAATAATAAGAGTCAACTATTTATATAGCTAGCTAACCATATGTAGCGCAATTGCGCTTGACGAGATTTCAAAAATCGCAGGATGCAATTTTTAACCCATTTTTCCCATGAACATGAACTTAAACATCATCAAACCCAGATTTCAACCTACAACAATTTCATAATTGAAAAACCACATTCCTAAACATATATAATCCTTAATTTATCACCATTTCATGCATTCATTCAAAATTATCATAAATACATTGTTAGGGTTCAAGAACCCTAACTTCATCTTTAACCTCTATACAACTATTAACAATAACCTACATTCTTAATCATTACCCATAGATCACCCCCTAGCAGGTTTCTACCATTTAATCACAATCATAGGCATCATAATATGCAATTCTAACGATTAAATCATGACTTCTACCTCCAATTCCCAAAAACAATAACAACCATATCCTGTAGTCTATAGAGTAATTGAATCTTACCTCAAAGTCGATTCCTACTTCACCACCCTTCTAGGTCTGAATGAGAGAGTGAAAGGATTCCTTGCTTTGCTTGAGAAAGTGGAAGCCATATTACAATACGCTTAACCCAGAGTCTCTTCTTAATCTGCTTATACTAACCTTAGAAAGAAAAGACTAATTTACCCTAATTCTAACTTTTTCATAACTAGGATCAAGTCTTTTTAGTAATTTCACATAAATCTAGTAGTTTTCAACTTCCTTAATTAACTTATGGCCCAAAAGTCCTTTATATTATATTAAGGCCCTTAACTACATATTTTGTGACACTTATGCCTTTACAACTTGAAGGAATTATTATTATTACTCATAAACGTACACAATTTCAATAATTGCTCACATAACATATTCAAATCATAAACATAGTCAAATAGACACATAAACACGTATTCACATAAATTTATGAAAATACCCCTAATAGTTTGCCATATTACAGAAATACCCTTCAAGGATAAAATTACTGAATTGCCCTCTCAGGCCAAATTACCAAATACCATGACATGCTTGAACGGATATTATAGGTATGATGAGAAGATAGATTATAAAAGTGGGTATAGAAGCAAGAAGGTGAAAAAGTGGGTAAAAATTAAATGATCAACTTTACAAAGATCCCATTATATTCTAGAAGCTTGCAGCATTGGGCCTGGTAAATTGCTTATGCACTAAGTAAGAAACGAACACCTAATAATTTATTTGGTACTATACGAAGTATTTGAAATATGGGAAAAAATGCCATTCAGGAAATATCCCGGGCATGAATATGAAATCAAATAAATTGAAAAGGAGCACCCCTGACCAATTCAAAACAAAGTTCCAATATATGGAACTCATGGACCATATTTTTCTCCAATATAAGACATCGACAAATTTTTTAGCTTGATATAAACAAATAAGTCAGGAATTCTCGAACCACCAAGCCAATCTAGTGGTTTCTTGGTCACGACCAGCTAAAGCTAATTCAGTTTTCATCGATAAATTTGTATTACCTTTTGAATTTTCATGAATAAGTTTACTCAGCTTAAGTTGGGTAAAAAGCACGAAGTGTATTTGCACCATCACCACCTTCAAATAATGGATAATGTAAAAGTGGGTACGTGATCTAATTTCCACGGAGAAAAGGAATTTGGACTTCAAAACACCCACTTTTCATTTCATTTTTATATTTAATTCTTTTTCTTTTTTCTCTTCTTCCAAATTTCCAAATATGCATTATTTTCCTGTAAAAATGAAAACAAATTAAATTAAAATTAAATATTTTCATATATAAAATAAATCATATTAATTCTTTGAAAATAATAATAAAACTTATTTTATTTTGATAACTAAAGTCAATAAATGTGCATTTTTAGCCACTAATCGGTACTATTGCTTCCATCAAAAATCTCTTCTTCCAAATCAACACCAAAAGAATTGTTAACTTCTTCATAATGAAACCATTGTTCTTCAAATACCTTCATCTAAGCAAGAGTTGTGGGTCTTTCTTTTGACAAAGTAGGAATGGACTTAGAATTAAATGGTGGAGGAACTTTATGCATTTATTTGGGTTGAAAAAGAGATTGGAGTACAAATGGGCCTATTTTTTCTAGACTAGACGTGGGACTACAAAGTGGCTTGACAAAATGATGAGTGGGATTTGGTGTTAGTTGGGCTTGACTTAGGGAGACGGGGGGGGGAGGGAGGGAGTGAGAAGTGCAAACCCTAGTTGTAGAACAAAGCCTTTGATTTTCTTGAAAGCTTCAAACCCTAGATGGAACACCACTTGAATCTTCTTTGTTGATGAAGAATTAAAACCAAGGCTTTTAGAAAATATGTATCATTGTCCATATTCTCTATTTCCTAGCCCTTCATTGATGCTTAAGGCTTTCTCTAGTAGGAAAGGGAATTGAGATTGAACAAGCCTTTGAAATTCAAAAGACAAGCATTTTCTTCATGAATTTATTAGAGAAAGCTTGTGATCTTAAAGATTTAGAGAGAGAGTTGAAAAGTGTCATCAGTCCTTAACAACTCTAAATGACCCCTTAAATAGCTTAGACGCTATCATTAAATCTATCCAATAGGATTAGATCTTTTTAGTTTTAAATTTGGAGCTAAAAACGTATTTTCCATGTCATAAACAGGTGACATGCGACATGTCGCCTAGCCTCTAGTCAAATTGCTCAAAATGTACATTAGACAGCTCTAATTGCTCCCAAAATTTTTGGACACCCTTAGATACCTCATTGTATAACTTTAGACCTAAAGTTACAATTTTTTAAATGCATATTAACAAAAGGTCAAAATTTAAATCACCACTATGTGAAATCGTTAAGACTATTACACCAACTTGTGTAATACTACTTTAGGCTTTGTATTTTAACCAATCATAACATGGCCCGGTTCAAATTTAGAAACCATGTCATCAACATGTCACTTGTGGACAACCAACCACACAACTCGAGATAAAGTGATGAAGTGTCCGCCATTGTAGCCTGTTGTGGAAAATTACCATTGATAACTTTATGAAAATAGAGCTGTTTAGCTCTTTTGATGCATTTATTTAGCTTTGTTCTCAAGAATTTTCAATTTAGATAATTTAAATTATTTTTTGTTTGGTTTTACATAATAATTAATTTTAATATTCTTATATTAGTTTTAATTAATTTTTAGATTATTTTTAAATAGTTTCCCATTAAATAATTAATCTACCTCGGCTATGTGTAGTTTTGAAGAAAATTAAATTGATTTAAAATGTTAATTTTTGGTGCAAGGATTTCAGGAATTCTACAACATTTTTTTTATAGAAAAATACTCAGCAAAGACTTTGAAGAAAGATGACGTGGAGCCATTTATTGAGTTGGACAACAAGGGTCATGTGGGAAGCATCATTTGGAAACCTATGAGCAGATTTTGTGTGGACCCTAAGAGAAGAAGATGAAGCCTTGCTCATGGGATAAGTTTTTGGGGACACAAAAGGTAGTTTCCCTTTCTTTCTTTCTTTCTTTTTTTTTTTTTTTTTTGTAGAAATGCCCTACACTTTTATAAAGGAAACCAGCCACCAAGAGGGGGATTCCACACTTTGCAGGAGTTGTTGATAGAGAAGGACTCAAAAGATGAAGAAAAAGAAAACAAATAAAAAGAAGAGAAAAATTCAAAGAAGAATGAGAAGAAGATTCAAGTCTCCAAGTGGCCTCCATTGTTTGGCTTGATTTCTTTTACCCTTTTTTTCTCTTGTATTCTGGAACTTTTACTTTTGATCACCATGGATTTAGTTGGTTGATGTTGTGATAGTATTCAATCAAATATGTGCAAGTGTACACAGTCATAAAACAAGTAATATAGTGATAAGTAAATCATCTCCACAGGGATTGCAAAATAGAAAAATAGGCAAAAAAATTACTAAACAACTTAAAGGTATTAACAATTAAATAGGTTGTTTGTAAGCTAAACGAAATATTAAGAAGATGAAAATACTGAAAATAAAACTGAACTAAAAAAAGTAATTAGAAAGAAATATGTGGATTGTAGAATGGACTTGAATTATTAAATCCCCCTGTGTCAATTATACTAAACAGATTGCGGCAGCAATATTTTAGCAAAACTCCCAGGTTAACAAGAATTCAATAAAAACTCATAAAACTTTCCCAAATCCTATGATATTAATTCTTGGGATATTTGCAGCGAAAGTACCTAAATTGTCACGTTTATAGCACTTAAGTACCCAATTTTTTTTGTGACGGCAAAAGCACCTTCCATCAATGACTTGTTACACCTGTTATATCCCACTGTTAAGTATGCCAACGTGTCAATATGTTTACTGCCACATCTTTTAAATATGTATGTGTGTGCATATAGAAAAAAATTATTAAAACTTTATTATTATTTTTTTGTTTATATAGAATTTGTTTAAAATTAAAAACCCTAAAATTTATTAAATTTTGGTTAAGTGAAGTATAAAGTATACCTCTCCTTTGAAGAAGAACACTTGAGACGATAAGAAATTATGAATAGGCATAGGAGAAAAGTCAATGGTTCAACTTCTACGACATTTGAAGATATGGTGAAGGAGATAGAGGAAGAAGATGAATTTTGTTACTGCCATCCCTCAAAACTTGTTGTTCTTAGAATTTCTTGGACAAACAAAAATCTTGGTAGAAGATTCAAATCATGCTCTACATATAAGGTATGTGATTTTTTTTATTTATTTCCTTCAATTTCTGGGTTTATGGAGCCTTGGGATAATGAGTATCATGGATTCACTTCTTTCTTTGTGGGTTTTGTTCATGAACTCAGGCAAATGGTGGTTGTAATTACTTTTAGTGGGTAGACCCAGAGATGTGTGCCCAAGCTAAGAAGATCATACCAGGTCTACTTAGGAAAATTGAAAGGCTAGAAAGTGAATTTTCATGTGTAAGCACACCTGGTGTGTGGGTTGGACAACAAGTTTCAAATTTCTCAATGGGAAATGAAGTAGGTTCAATGGAAAGTTGTTCAAGATGGGGTGAAAGCCATAGAAGAGTGGACAGTGATGATGATCTAACATTGAAGAAAAAATGGATATTGATTGTAGGTGTTGTGTTTGTGTTAATGTGTATGAGAACTTGGTTTTGAAGTTTGAATTCTCTGTGTAATTAGTTGTGATGGGATTTAATGTGTATGAGAAGTTTGAATTTAACATGTGTTATTTGACTTTTGAATTGAGAATATGCAAAAGCAAGTCTAATTAATTTGCTTGTTTGTCCTCTCATTGAAAATGGCATTTAGTAATCAAAAATTGAGTTAAAATTTGCATTTAACCTGTTATATTTGGGAGCATACAATACTTTAGTAGGTCAAATATAGATTGGATTTTGAATTCCATAAATTAGACTTGATTTTGATATTAACTTGCTTGTAGCCAATACATAACCTGGTATAATTCAAATGACTCAGGCACTACATAACCTTCAAAACAAGCACATTCCATAACTGTGTATATATGGTGGCTTAATCTGCTACATTTATTCAACTATTGAAAGCATACTTCCAAAATCAACCTAAACATACAAGGGCATCTTTGGAAATTTACAACTTAAAAAACTAAGATAATATGCACTTGCGTGATGTTAACACCCATCAAAATAAATACAAGTTTAATAGTCTAGGCATTACTGCTTTCTAGGCACATTCTAGCCATTACTACTTTCTGGTTGTGCAGCAACTGCTTTTCTAGCATTTTGTTTCCTCAATCGTTCCTTTCTTTTGATAGTCTCTTGACTTGGTTTCTTGAGAAGGAGTCGACCCATTTTCTTCTACACATGTACCTAACAATAGTCAAACAAATTTTTTTGTCAATGACTAGAACATAACTTTTGAAAAAAAAAAAAAAACAGATTGGCTAATAAGAACATGCATGCCTTATCAATTGTTTCCTTCTTGCAAGTAGATTGGTTATGCCCATATTGGTGGCAATTGCTACACTTCTTGAGCTGTCCACTTCTCTTTGCTTTTTTTGCACCTGGTGGGGGTTCATCACCTTCCCTCTTCCTAGATTTCTTGGGTCTACCAGGTAAGTTGATATCAAATGGTGGCTCAATTGGGTTTGAACCATTCTGTGGCCATGCATCTGGGCTTGGCATAGGTTGCAAACTGCCTTGGTAAACTTTCTCATACATTTGTTTTTTGTAGTACTCATGGACAAATTCTATCACATCAAGTCCACAACTCCAAATTGCTGCTAGAGCATGCCCACGGTATTCCAAATAATTGGTATCTCCTGCAAGTACAAGTCTTTTTTCTCTAATTCCACCGTCAAGGATTTTCCATTTTAAGTGTCCACTTGGAAGGAAACTACATCTGCTCTTTGTACATGACAGTGTTTTGCAATCTCTTTGCTCTTCTCTGTAATTAAGAGAATCATTTCCCTACTACATAATTCCATTTGCCAACACTTTGTATTTTATTGAAGAACCTACTCATCAACCAAAATCTTATCTTCTCAAATAATGTTATGATAGGTTTATCCCTTGCATCTAAAATGGCAGCATTGAAACTCTCACACAAATTATTCAGAAGCATGTCACACTTCACATGCTCTGAGAAGTGTGATTTACTCCATTCACTAGGTTTTTTTTTTTGAAAGCCAAGTGTAGGCAGCTTCATCAAAATCTTTTAGTTCTTTCATTCTTCTTTCAAATTCGGCCTCTGTTGTTGCATTTGCTGTTGCCCATAACATTTGCTTCAACAATAGGCCAGGATGTTCCTTCTTAAAGTTAAAGTGTAGATGTCTCACACAAAACCTTACTCCAGCTCCACCAAACAAGGTTTCCACTGCATTTTCTAAGCATTTTTTCCTATCACTGATGAAAGTGTATTTTGTAGGGTCATTAATGGTCAGATCCTCTTTCAAAAACTCAAGAAACCATTTCCAAGAGTTTGTGTTTCTTTTCTCTGCAATAGCATAGGCAATTGGGAATATAGAATTAGTGTTGCCAATTCGCCAACAAAATACCTTTACAGTAACCTTTAAGAAAACAACCATCAACGCCTATTATAGGTGTACATCCGTTGATGAATCCATCCTTGCATGCTTTGAGACATATATAACATATTTCAAATATTATTTTCCTATCCACCAACTTGGTCTGAATCTTCATTGTACTACCAAGATTTTTTGCCAGAAGTTGCTTGCAATAATCTTCTAAAATTGCAAATTGTTCTAAAACTGAACCTTCTAAAATTTGCTTTGCTTTGTTCCTTGCCCGATAGAACTTGTGCCTTTTAACTTGAGAATATTTAGTTTTGAAGGTCTTTTCTTTGAAAGTGGCGTGAACCATATTGGGATTCAATCTAAATTCATCCAGGAAATGATTTGCAAGCCAATTGGAAGTGACATGTTGACTATTAAAAACTATTCCGCAATTGTGTACATCAACAAGAGTATTGACCCTAAAACTTTTGTTGTCACTCCTATAGATGTGTGCATAAAGTAACCATCCACAACTGTCAACCTTACATTTGACCCTTACTTTCTCTGTAGAATTTGTTACAAAGACATACTCTCTGTTGATTCTTATGAAATACTCTTTAAGTGCACCCCTTAATAACTCCACACTCCCAAACGCCATACCTAGAACAAACTTAAACTCTAAGGAGTTGCACCTTGGATTGTACTGTTTGTTGGACCCACGTGAGCCACAGTTTTCATCACTACTGTATAAACTTTGTAGATCATCTTCAGAGTCTAATCCATCATCTTCACTCTCATTATCTCCATTATCACGCATAGAAGTGATTGATCCCCACCAGCTTGATGGATTTGTTTGTCTATCCATTTCACTCTCCAATTGAACATCTTCATCATACTCTGTTTCATTAAGTTCAAAATCCTCTTCTGATTGCTCTACAGAAAACATACAGAACATATAGAAATAGGCAACTATCACAATATGTCATTACAAAAATAAAAGTTTCACATATTTCAATTCAGTAACTACCATCATCTGGTATGTATATTCCATTTCCTGTCAAACTTCCATCTGATATGTTAGCTTCATTTTCTCCCTGACTTGCAGCTGGTATATTCGCTACATCTTCTCCCTGACTTGAAGCTGGTACATTTGCTTCATTTACACACACAACCAGATTATATTAGCAATGTAAATATGTATATATAATGGTTAAGGCATTTTTGTGAGTGTATAATTAGTTGGTTCCACAACAAGATAAAAAGTCTTACTTTACATATAGTATATTCCTCGTATAGCTTTGAATAGTTGTTTAAAAAATAAATGCTTTCGTGCAAGTGTGATAATAATATATTGATGCTTATTTTCTCATAATCAGACAAACACGCATAGGAACACACAAAGATTCTTGTTATGAGACCCACATTGACTCAATGCACATGGTGACAACCTTTAATATTTCACCTACCTTCACTTCCCTTAAAAGACAAAATTGTGCCTAACAAACATCAAAAACTCAACATATACATACTGCACAAAACCCAATTAATATTATAAAGTATATAAATATTGAAAAATATATATCTGAAGAACCTATAAGCCTTGCATACTATTCAAACATAAAACCACTTTATAATCCCAAACCATACTAGAGAAACAAATCAATCAATAATAAAATTGCAAAATGTAGAAGAGGCATATCGTGGTTAGGGGTCACCTTCTTAAGGAAGCTTCCCCATATTTTGCTAAACCCAAAACCTTCAACGGATCCTATGGCACTTCTGCTTGCTTCAAAGACGACGTGAGAAGCAGAACTGAGAGGAGACCCAATATCGTAGATGGAGAACTGAGACTAGCTATTTAGAGTTTTTGGAGGAAAAGTAGGGTTTTTTTAATGTTTATTTCATTATTTCTAAATTTAATAAATTTTGGGGTTTTTAATTTTAAACAAATTATATAAAAACAAAAAATAATAATAAAGTTTTAATAATTTTTTTCTACATGCACACATAGACATATTTAAAAGATGTGGCAGTAAACATACTGACACGTTGGCATACTTAACAGTGGGATATAATGGGTGCAACAAGTCATTGATGGAAGGTACTTTTGCCGTCACAAAAAAAAATTGAGTACTTAAGTGCTACAAACGTGACAATTTAGGTACTTTCGCCGCAAATATCTCTTAATTCTTTTACCTAATTAAACATATTCCTATGCCAAATCAGATTCAAGAATACAAATTCAAGATTCAATTGTCACAAGTTACACAAGGCAAATAACATATCCCTATGTTATTTACTAACATAACCTAACACAGATTATGAACTTGTGTCATCCAAGTTCTTCCCATTATATTTAATCATTCCAGCATCAAACATAACTAAACATCCTGCCATTGTTGGCCAAACAACAACAAGAAATTAACAATAATCACACTTGAATGAACAAGAGAGATTTCACTAAAATAAGGTGCAAGAAATTACTACACTATGAAATAGAGTTCATCAACAATTCAAGCCACAAAAAATTAGTTCATGGCTAATTTAAAGAGCATTAATCCAATTTCAATTCTATCCATAAGTATCAGAGTAGAAATTAAATAGAAAATACAAGATGAAACTTAGAAACAAGAGAAAGAGAAAATCCAATTGATGATGAATCTTATTTCTTCTGCTCTTCTTTTTCCTTCTTGTTTCTCTGGTTGCTTTTTCTGACTTTGTCTCTACTCTCTCTCAACAAAATGGTAGACCTTGTTCTTTGTGCGGCTCATTTTCCTTTGTACCTCTAGGTTTCCCAATTTAGTCATCTAAGTACAAAATTGCCCCTCCTTTGATTCACACGTGGGTTTCTTTCCTTCTTTTCTCTAACATTTGCTTCCAAATTGACTCATGCCCTCTATACTTGCCACCTTAGCCACTAATCCAGCTCACCTTCTGAATTTCCAAGCACGCATAAATTTCCAAATGCAACATGATCAAATACCTCAGCAAAATCTGCTTTGCTACCACAAACTTGCTATTTCAGCATCAAAATTTAGCTTAGATAGTTTCAAAATTTTAGTTTCATTCTTTGTACAAATATCTATCCATGAAACTATTGCTTTCAACCCATAAGCTCTTAAAAACTACAAAAAACAACTAAACTAACTAAGATCATAAAAACACAAAAGTTAGTTACAATAGCTACTAATAAACTAACATCACCATTGATTTTTCCACATTTCTAAGTTCAAAAGCACAAGAAATAACTCTTTATTCAAGATTTATCACACCCCCAAACTTAGGACATTACTCGCCCTCGAGTGATGAATCTCAAAAGATAAAATTAGACACACAATTTGAACAGTAAAAGAAAAATGACAACCAACAAAGATAGACACAACAAGAGAGGATAACATTTGCTTTGCCAATGTTAAAAAGGGGAAGGCTCTCAGGAATTTTATTTTGAATAAGAGAAGCTGAATTTCACCCTTACACAAGCTTTAAACCAAACTCTTCAAGTATTAATGTTGCTGCCAAAATATGAATCAAGAGTTTCTCCCTTTAGTGCATGCATATCTTTTCCTAAACATTTTCGATCACCCAAAATTAAACTAGGCCTTGGTCCTAAAGCTTAAATAATGCCTCCATAAGTTACTTAGTGATTCCCTCTCCACTAATGTAGACAAACACCACACCAAAGATCAATAGGACTTTATCAAGATTGTAATGATAGCTTGTAATGTTGGCGTAAAATTCACGCACTAAAGGAATGATAGCAGGCTCTGGTTTTTTACAAAAAGTTTCCCAGTTGTGCTTCTCAATGACGTCACTAAGGAAGGCTGGCACCACAGCAGTAGTAGGTAAAAACCTTTTTCAGGGAGAAACTTCTTTTTCTTAATGGATTCATATTTCTCCTTGGCTTGATTAGAACAAAATTTCTGAAATGGTACTAAAGGAACTAGATTTTTCTTGGTCTTAGGGGTCGGTATAGTAGCAGGTTTCAGATTGGTCAAAACTTTCGTGGTAGTGGTGGTCTTTTGTGGCTTGGGTGGAGGTATGGTTGATGTGGGTTTGGCTGGCTTTTTGGACTTTGGGATGGTGGTTTTCTTGGTTGATGGTTTGGTGGTGACGGTGGTGGGGTCATTGGCAGTGGCTGGTGAGGGTGAGGGTGATGGTGGTGGGGCAGTGTTTGGAACGATGGAAATCTTTTTGGGTGGTGGTGGGGTAGAGGGCGGTTTGGATTTCCTCTTTTAAGCTCTTGTTTTGGTGGCCATATAGGTTAAAAAGGAAACAAAATAGACTATGAGTGCTTCTAAAGGACAAATCACAAACCAGCGAACCAGCAAACTGAACTAGGCACCCAAACACTATATAAAACTGCTTATCAATGAGAAAACGACACTAGAGCAATAGAGTAATATAATCGCAACATCAACAACACTGCTAACAAGCTGAAAAAATTTCAATGGTTGCCCCCAAAATAAAAAATTCACTAGCAAAGAGCCCAACACCCAACAATATTCACCACAATAGAATGGAAACAAGGAAAATAGTACCCAAAAAGAAACAGCTAGACCGAGAGAGATGGGCATGGCTGTCGCGAAGTGAATTGGCTTACGCACAATGGACGCTCAGAGCTAGCTGAGGTGCACCTGGGTTCAGTCTAAGATGTGCAACATGCACAAACTATAGACTCTTAGGCTTGGTGCGATGCAGGGCGATCGGAGTGGCATGCGAACGAAGTCACCCCTGGACTCTGCAGTGCTGGGTCGCGTCTTACCAAGTCTGGCACTTGGGCTCTCGAAGTACAAGGGTCAACGGGTAGATAAGGCGGGATGTAAAGGGGCGAGGGTGGCCAAAGGTGATGAAGATGATGGTGGTGATGGTGGGAATTTTAGTGATGGTGGCTAGAGAAAATGATAGAGGCACAAAGGGAGAAGGGAAATAGGGAATTTGGGTTAAGGATTGTCTTAAGTGTGGGGTTATTTTACTATATAATTATAATTATTTTATTTTTCTTCTCTAAGCAAGACCACGCCCCACTGTAGCGATGCATCATATGTCTCACTAACTTGTGCATGCTCCAAATTGCCAAAATTTGAGGGAACCTCTCTATTTTTCGGAAATGAGACCCATTTTTGCTCCCTGTTTGCTGAAGCAAAAAGTTCGCAAAACCATCAAACCCAAAAATTACTTCTAGAACACCAATTTCTCACCTTTGAACCCCTAAAACACAAGAACAAACGTAACGCCACTTCCAAAAACAACACAATCACATGAAATTAAACTAACAAAAATAAAGAAATAAAAGAACTTAGAAAAACAAATATCTATATGTTTTTTTTATATATATATACATAGTCTTTTACACTTCTGCCTTTGGGTTGTCTTGAAGATAGTGCTTGAATCACTTGACAACCCAAAACAAAAACTACTTTAAGGATCATCCAAAGTGATAGAGGTCTTTTCGTGGTCGACCTCACCTCCCCAATAATGTTTCAAGCGCTGCCCATTCACTTTAAACTCCCTTCCGAATTGATCTTCTCGTACTTCAACTGCTCCAAAGGGATAAACTTCCACCACGGTGAATGGGCCTGACCAATGGGACTTCAATTTGCCAGGAAACGGCTTCAAACGTGAGTTAAAGAGCAACACTTGCTGCTCCTTCTCAAAGACTCGAGATTGAATTTTCTGGTCATGCCACCTCTTAGTTTTTTTCCTTATAAAGGTTAGCATTTTCATAGGAGAACCGCCTCATCTCTTCTAGCCCATTTAATTGAAATTTACTAGCTTCTCCAGCAGCTTGAAGATCCATAATCAACTTCTTAGTGGCCTAATATGCCTTATGCTCCAACTCAACATGCAAATGGCAAGCTTTCCCAATAACCAAACGATAAGGTGACATTCCCAAAGGTGTTTTGAAAGTCGTTCTATATGCCCAAATAACATCATCCAATCTTTGAGACCAACCTTTTCTACTAGGATTCACCACTTTCTCTAGAATTCCCTTGATCTCTCTATTGGATATTTCTGCTTGACCATTTGTTTGAGGGTGGTAGGCTATAGCAATATTGTGTCGCACACTATATTTTGTTGACAAAGTGGGTACCCTCATCACTAATAAAGGCTCTTGGAGTATCGAAGTGCGTAAACACATGCTTATGTAAGAACTCCATCACCACCTTAGCATTGTTGGTGGGACTTGGTATTGCTTCAACCCATTTTGATACGTAATCGACAACCACCAAAATGTACAAGTTCCCAAAGGAAGGAGGGAAAGGTCCCATAAATTCAATACCCCAAACATCGAACAATTCCACTTCAAGGATGACATTCAATGGCATCTCATTTCGTGCTGAAATATTACCAACCCGCTTGCATATATCACATCTTTTAGCAAATTCATGAGCATCCTTGAAAATAGAAGGCCAATAATAACCCGATTGAAAAACTTTTGCTGTTGTCCTCTGCCCACCAAAATGCCTCTATAGGAAGTTGAATGACAATGTTCAAGAATGCTTTGAACCCCCTCTTCCGGAACACAACGCCCCATCACTTGATCTGAACATTGTTTATAAAGAAAGGGTTCATCCCAAAAATAAGACTTGACATCGTGAAAGAATTTCTTAAGTTGTTTGCCCTTCCAATCCGGTGGAGTCCTCCCACTCACTAAATAATTCACAAAATCAGAATACCATGGAATTGAAACTTGCCTCACCACAAAGAGTTGCTCATCTGGAAATGTCTCTTTAATTGGCTGCTCAAAATCATCCATATTATCATCTTCAAGTCTAGAAGGATGATCAACTACTTGATTCTCCGTTCCTTTTCTATCAAGAATTCCCAAATCAAATTCTTGAAGAAGCAACACCCAACGATTGAGTCTTGGTTTGGCATCCTTCTTTGTAATGAGATACTTGATGGCGGAATGGTCCGTGTACACCACAACCTTAGTCCCAACAAGGTATGCTCTAAACTTATCAAAAGCAAATACCACAACCAAAAAGTTCTTTCTCAATGGTAGTGTAGTTCAGTTAAGAATCGATCAGTGTCTTGCTTGCATAATAGATGGAATGAAACACCTTCTCTTTTCTTTGGCCAAGTACAACTCCTACAGCAAAATCACTAGCATTTCACATAAGCTCAAAAGGAATGGACCAATCAGGTGCCACAATAATAGGGGTGGATACAAGGGCTTTCTTCAAAGTTACAAAGGCCTCTTGACACTCATTAGTAAACTCAAAAGCTCGATTTTGCTCAAGTAAAGAACAAAGAGGCTTAGAGATTTTTGAGAAATCTCTGATAAACCTCCTATAGAATCTCGCATGCCCCAAGAATCTTCGAATTCCCTTGACTGAAGTAGGTGGTGGCAACTTCTCAATGACTTCAATCTTGGCTCTATCTTTCTCAATGCCTTTGTTAGAAACCCGATGACCCAATACAATGCCTTCTTGCACCATAAAATGGCACTTTCTCAATTAAGCACCAAGTTTGTTTTTTCACATCTCTCTACCACTTTCTCAAGATTAGCCAAACAAGCATCATAAGATTCACCAAACACCGAAAAATTATCCATAAACACTTCAAGAGTTTTCTCCACCATATCTGAAAAAATAGCCATCATGCAACGTTGAAATGTAGCGGGTGCATTACATAATCCAAAATGCATCCTCCTGAAAGCAAATGTCCCATATGGGCAAGTAAACGTAGTTTTTCCTTGATCTTCAATAGCAATAGAAATTTGATTGTAGCTTGAATACCCATCCAAAAAGCAATAATACTCCTTCCCCTATAGTCTATCAAGCATTTGATCAATAAAAGGCAGCGAGAAATGATCTTTTCTTGTTGCGTTATTTAGCTTATGATAATCCATACAAACACGCCAACCTATCACCGTTCTTGTGGGAATCAACATATTGTTATCATTAGCTACCTCAGTGACTCCCCCTTTCTTGGGAACACAATGAACCAGGCTAACCCACGAACTATCTGAGATTGGGTAAATAATACCAGCATCAAGCCACTTAATCACCTCCTTTTTTTACCACTTCCTTCATAATGGGATTAAGCCTTCATTATTGTTCAATAAAATTGCTACAGGAATCCTCTAGAAAAATCTTATGCATACAAAGTGAGGGACTTATACCCTTTATATCCGTCATAGTCCAACCAATAGCCTTCTTGTATTTCTTCAACACATCAAGCAACATAGTCTCTTTTTCAACCCCCAACAACGCAGAAATAATCACTGGTAAAGTCTCTTCACAACCCAAATAATCATACTTCAAATGACTAGGAAAAGGCTTCAATTCCAACTTTGGTGGTTCTTGAATAGATGGCTTGGAAGGCTTGAAATTTCTTTCCGATAACTCTAAGGACTTAAAATTCCTTCAAACTTTAGTAAAAGGCTACTTGGATTCTACCCATGTAACTTGGGTTTCTTCCTCTTCACTCATTTCTTCAAGCTCTTTAAGTGAAATCATTCCCAATCCATCTTTACAAGTTTCTTTTAGCAATTTTCAGCCACAATAGTATCAATCACACTCAAAGAAAAGCATTCCTCAATCTCATCCAGAAACTTCATAGAATTGAACACATTTGTAATGCCTCGACTAATTCTAGACCTCAGACCATTAAAAACTACTAAACATAACTACTACTTTGGAATACATACATACATAAAATATTAGAACTTTATTAAAAATCCAAAATACGGTACGAAATACAAGATAAGGTATGGGTACCCATTGTTTAGTACATAAAACATAAAAACATAAACTTTAATCAATCGTTTAAATACTAAGTGTGGAAATACATAAAACATAAATTAAAAGACTTTAAAACAATGTCATCCTCGATCTTCCTGTAGTCCATTCAATCCATCCATCCCCAATACACATGCCAAGCTGCCACGAATCTGTCCCGCCTTCCAAGTTCATTTTACTGCATCATCTAAAATAAAAAGAATGAGCCTAATGCCCAGCAAAGAAAATCTATTAAAAACATATATCATAAAACATATACTATAAAATATATGACGTAAAAATGTATATCATATAGGGCTAAAATATTAATGGCCATTAACTCATTACCGTGGTATGTGATAAAACCATCTAGGTCCTCAGTCTACTAATTGAGGTAGGTTAGATCACAAAATAGTATATGATAACCCATCTAGGTCCTCTGTCTACTAATCGAGGTAGGGTAAATCATAACTCTAATCCACGATAATGATAAAAACCTTGGGGTTTGCTATCTAAGCAACTATAAGCCCCAAGTGACTACAAAACATATTTATACATATATACATAGCACATATCATATCATAACACATCATTTAAACACATATAATATAACATATTTTCCTTACCAAAAACTGGGATATTGGAGATAAGAACGGGATTGGAACACTCCTAAAATCAACAGTAAAAACCATGAGTTTCTAAAAAAAAGATGAAAAAAGAGAACTAAATCATCAAAGTAGAAACTTACTAAAGAACCTTAAGTTTCAAGAACTTAAATACCTAACCAAGAAGCCATAAAATCAAGTTAGGATCTAAAAGAAAATAAAAGAACTATGATGAATTGAATCCGAGGATAAGAATACCTTGAATGGACTATGACTTTAATCTACACCTCGATACCGAAAAGTCACTCTATCTTACTTCCCAAGTGTTTAGAAAAGCTTAGATTCGAAAAGCTTTTAACCCAAAACCCAAGTGTTTTCTCTCTAGAGTAATCTTAGCAACTTGGAGGCTCTGAGAATGCTTGAATGATGAATGAAATAGCTGAGTACTAGGTCCTATTTATAGAGTTCAAAGAGTGAAACTAACCCCTTTTAAAATGAATATATAAATGAATAATGATTGAAAAGATTTGAATTTTTGTTTCAACAGATGCCCAGAACTCAGTCAAAAACGTTCAAGAGCAAGTCCAAGTGGTTGAGGGATGTTTCTAATTTAAATCCAGAAAGATTCAAAAATAGCTCCAAGAGCTTTCGTGCGAAGTCGACGTGTTTTCTGTATCTCCCATAGGCGATATATCGGCCCCTATAGATGTGATATATCAGCATACGTTGATATTGTAAACATGTTTTTGCACGTTTTCAGCACACTTGAAGTTTGTTAAAACAACTTTGACTGAGTAACAACTACTAGAAGGTTCTAGAGTTTCTAGAAGGTTCTAGAGTTTCTAGAAGGTTCTAGAGCTTCTAGATTTATCCATTATTAAATTATTCATCTAAAATCCTTAAATCCTTACATAAACATGCGTGTGAAAAGTGTCATGCTCTTAAAAATTCTATCTAAACCTTAGGTTATAATAAATTATATTTCGAGGACCAGCTATATTAATCAAACCTTATGTTATAATTAATATTTCTAAACTATAGGCTAAAGTTATAAAATCCATAACTGTTTCTATGAGTTTCCAACTAAATCCTGGCTTGAACCAATAACCACGAAAACTATAATACTACTACCACCACTACCACCACCACCACCACCACCACCACCACCACCACCACCACGAAAACTATAATACTACTACCACCACTACCACC